>NC_050071.1:58234409-58534409 GCF_009764565.3 Dermochelys coriacea | reverse complement strand
ACTTAAATCAAACGTGAAAAGTCCCCATGCTTGTGAACTTATTATAAAAGGTTTTTTTTTAAAAAGAAAAAAAAGAAAAAGAAAAGTACATCAGAGTGACCTTCTTTGACTCTGTAATCAAAGAGAAAAGTCACTCTGATGTTGTGCTGTCTGCATGCTGGAAGCTGCCTTCTTGCTTTACCTCCCCCACGTTCACCTGATTCAGAACCTGTCGCTTTACTGAAGGGAGAAAAAAATCCCAAACCACTCTGGGGAATTCATAATAGATAAACAGTGGCTTACATAACAGGTACTGCAGAAATGGGAGAAACGTCTCTCGCTGTATCATATTATAATTATGATAAAGTATAATCCCAGTTGACAATGTTCTATCAAGGTTAAAGCAATTCACTGGTCTTAAGATGCTACTAAAATATCCCTTTAATGAGCATCTTATTTTTTACATCAGTATTCCATAAACTACAGTTATATTTATCTGCATGTGAAGGTTTATTTACCCCATTTGTGTTTCCAATTAACCCCAACTGTGATATTATTATATTCATTAAGGAAACAATATTAAAATACATTAAAAAATCTAACCATGCTTAAAAATTAGGTAACATTTTGGGGAGGAGGAACACTTTTGTTTAAGCTTTCTGAAATGTTTGGGACTTACAAAAGTCAGATGTAGCAAAACCATAGCTGGGGCTGAATTCTGATCTCACTTCTGCTGCTCTTTGTTAAGTCAACGGGTTTATGCTGCTGTTAAGATGGTGTGAGATCAGCACACTTCAAATCTGTAAACAGATACCAGAACTGTAAAACTGGAAGTAAATCACAGGTAGCATCTCTCCCCAGGGAAGTATGCTACATAGACACAATAATACAGACTGCTGAGAAAACTGCTCCCAGAGTATATCCTCAATGGAAAGGAAATAGAGCTTAATACAAATGGTTTTTGTATCTTGTACCCACAGTTGGCTTAATCTTAGCAAGGCTTCTTTTTTCTGTTTCAAATTCAGTGCTTTACTTCCCTTGAGCCGAGAGGTTAAATACTCCAAATCACACAAGTGCCCTAATATTGTGAAGGTCCAGTTGAATAATGATGACTGAGAGTCAAAGCATTAGGAATGCAAATTATCAGCTAAGTGACAACTGTTAAACTGGATTTACTAATAAATTGCCTCTGTTTATCAGTCATATAGCTAGAAACCATGCAAGTGTGGAACTGGTAGGGGAGAGGGAGAGCTAAAATACTGGGAAAACATTTGTTCCCTTGTCCTTTCATTTGTCTTTAAAGCAAATAACAGAATCACCTCAGGAAATATGCTACTGTAATCTATCGGGGGCAACGTCCACACAAGTAAATATAATCAGAATAAAGAAAAATATTGAATTAAGCTGTCATGCAAGATCTACTTAATTATATAATATCATTATCACATAGTGAGAGTCCATTTGGATACTTTCTGTGAGTCATGACTGGTCGATTATGGAATATAAATTGCAAATGCCTATGTAACTTATTTGTTAATGTCACACAAATTATGAAGCTGATAGAACTTGTTGAAATAGTTCCAGATAACAAGCTGATTTCTCTTCTCTCCTCCAAGAGAAAAATGTCTTTGAAATTCCACAGCTTATTTGAATTTAAATGTGATAAAGTAGATGTCATTTGAAAACTCAACATCCTACACTCAAGGTATATTAATTCACAAATGTTCCTGTCCTTATAATGGATATTAACATGGTACTTAATCACTGTAGAATGGCAAATGTTGAGACTTTAATGGCACATGTTGAACCTATGATTGTTATACCATAAATATGAAAACCTGACACATGACCCCAAACTAGAAATAAACCAAGCAGGATATGGCCACTTCCTCCTTGTGCCTATGGAATTTATTGCTGCTGGAGGGCATAGAGTTAAATAGTATGGTTAGATTTTTTTAAAGAGTTGGGTGATTTTTATGATACCCATCTCCCCAGTATGTCATTGCAAAATTCACTGCGTGAATGATGATTTATTCTTTATATGCCTGATCCTTTACTACTGACTCCAGTGGGTGCAACACCAAGGTCTATTTGCCACCTTCTTCTAAATTACTGGGTAATATCAAGCCTCTGCCAAGCATAGATAGTGGATACTTGGTGCACCACTGATCTGACTTCCTATGGTAAAATCTGTGATTTTCCTGTGTCAGTATTTTCCGTTATATGACCCAATCACATGTCAAACTACCCTGCAAGAGGGATTAATGACATTAAAGACAGCCAATAACTTTTACAATACTATTGGAAACAATAATGTTGCTCTCACTCCTAATGCAATGTCTGCAATTTAATTGCAAGCACTTTTTGGTAGATTTTATGTGTCAGATTCTTTGTTTTGGTTGTTTTTAATAAAGTGGCTAACATACTTTGGGCACTGTGCAAATAAATTATAGTAATAACCATTAGAGAAATATAACACTTGCCTTGAAATGCATACTCTATTAATTTACTTGGTAGTAAGGGAATACAGATATAAAGGGAAAACATTACTGATAACCAATTAGAAAGTTTCATTTGTTTCCAGACCTTTTTAAAATATGCATTTAATGAAAAAATCAATTTCATCATGAGAAGATTTTAATATGGAATCAAATGATGTGTACTGGCTACACATGTATTGAAAGATGGATCATCAGCATATATGGTTATACATGTTTCTGATGTAAAATCTCTGTTTATAATGAGATAATATTTTTATCTGTGAATAACATGCCAGCCAAGCTGTGACAGATAATCTTGTCTTTGTGGTGCTATGATCACCATTATTTCATGAAGAGTGTTCTAGACAAAGAGGGCTGAAAGGTACAGCACTATATATTTTCTGGATTATTCCTTGAGTAGCATTGTTAGAATGGCTCCCTTTGAACTACATGATGGAACAGGTACGCTCAGTTGCTTTGCTCTTGGCAGTGGGAGATGTATTTCTTTGGCATGTGGAACACTACTTTCTTTAGGATAAAACATGCCTTTTTGCTTTTGGAGCAGTTGCTGGAATCTATCTTAGTGCAAAATGGATATAGGTTTGTAATAGATACTGTTATAAAGAGATCACCCTGCTTCTTGATTTAATAAAACTCCAAATGAAAATATTTTGCTTTGGGGTTCCCTCCTTTTAATATAAAAGACATAATAGAATGCATCACCAATAAGAATGTTAGGAGAAATCTCACAAGTATACTAGAACAGTAACTAACTTTCAGGTCCTATGATATCTACATTTTGGCTTCAAATCAATGGGGCACATTTGAAATCAGAGTAATGGAAATGACTTCATTTGAATTTCTCTGGATTTACATCATGTACAGGGGAATGAGCCCAATACAATTTTATTTTTTTCATTCACTTTTTGCTTAGTAGCTCCATAGAATTTCCCCTTGTTCCTTAATAGTGCAGTGAGATGTCTGGCAGTATTTTTAATGTAGCATTTATTATTAATTATTATTTTATTTATTTTTATTTTATTAATATCATCTAGTTCTGATATAGTGTTTTTCATCAGTAGATCTCAAAGTGCTTTACAAAGGTGGTAAGTACCATTATCTCCATTTTACAGATGGGTAAACTGAGAGACAGTGGTGAAGACTAGCTGCCCTCCAAATCTTTTCAAGCAACACATACAGACTTTTCAAAACAGAGGTCCAAGTATAAGCTGTTCACACTACATCAAGCACATCCTGATGTGTGGATGATGGATAACTATAATACTTACTGACATGTATAAATTCTAAAGCATCTTATCACATACTACATATGAAGTGAGTTTACTGTACTGCGTTTATCCAAAGGGACAGCCGCAAAGAAAGAAAGACATCTTCTCCTTGTGGAGTATCTTTCACAATTCTTTTCTGAAGTAACACTGAAGAGGAAAAGATATCCTGTCATGAAAAGCAGAGCTATAGCAGACTCTATACGTTGAATGTTGTGCAAGTGCAGTAGAACACACAAGCTGAAATGACGCTTTTTGAATAGTAAGTAGTTTGTTTAGATAATAACAAACATATAATTTAAAACTCCTCTAAGGAACAGTCATCTTGCTTGATTTTGAATTGCACTCTCCCGATTAATATCTCAAACACTTACAGGAATTCGGTCATGTTCAATCTCTGACATTCAGTTAATGTGACTTTGACTGACTGCACTGAGCTCACGAAAGCTCTAATAAATTTGTTGGTCTCTAAAGTGCCACACGTACTCCTTTTCTTTTTTCTGAGAAAACCATATCTGATAAGATTAAGGAAGTCTCTTTTCCCTCCCCTCCCTTGCCATCTCCTCTCCTTCTCTCCCCCCGCCCCGGCCACTTGCCATTAAAATATTATGCTAAATTAAATTAAATTTCCTGAACCAAAATAATAGGGATATTGGGCTATTACCTGCCATCATTTCCTATTACAAACAGGTATTATTACGAACTTGTCCTAGATGTAGTATGCAGAAATTTTAATTCTGGAAATCACTCTTGGGTTGAAATTAGGTGTGAATTATATTTTTTGTCTTTAACATTTTTGTGGATGAATTTTAGTGGTCATGAATACAGAGAACTGATCACACTGGCTCATCCCACGTATATGGTACACGTTTAAGCTTTCCATCGCAATTCTTCCAATGCATCTTTACTCTGATTTGAAACTTCCTTATTATTCCAGTCCTAAGCTTTTCTTGATAAGAGACTACAAGTCATGCCAAATTGCATAGTGCTTTTCACATCAGTGAGAGTACTATAAAAATTAAGGCCCTGTCATTTTCTAATTGCGTCTGATAATATTTCCAAAAATCCAGGCTGAACACAGTTCAGCATGTTGACACAATGCTAGTATCTGGCACAACATAGCTTCCAGGTAGCATGCATAATTGAACCTAATGAACTCAACACAGTTGTGGGTAGAATTTCAGCCCTGGATTAGGGGAAGAATAGCTGGAAAATGTCTATATGAGGAAGATTAATTTTTACTGGAGCTTGGCCTCACATTGTATCTCCCTTCTACTTGCATGTGAGCTGCAATCCCTAGCGACAACAGAACTGCTCTTGTTTTGAGGAGGGAGAAGGTGGGTGAGGTAATATCTTTTATTGGACCAAGTTCTGTTGGTGAGAGAGACAAACTTCCGAGCTTACACAGAGCTCCTTTTCAGGTCCCGAGAGGTCCAGCTTGTGTGTCTAATATCCTGGGACAAATAGGGCTACAAAAACAGTGCATACAACATTATTTTGAAGGAGCAGGCTACAACTAAATACACCTTTCTCCCCCAGTTGTTGAGTTACTGGTTGCTGGGCCATAAATAAAGTCCTACTGCAGCCCCAATGCTGCTGGGAGAGGGGCAAAGGAGTCATTTCCACAAAAAAAAAAACAATCTTAAAGGGGACACAAATTAATGTCAGAAAGGCCAAAATATGTACAATATGTATAGTCTTAATCTTTTATATAAATGATAAATCACAGCAAAATTTTGACACAATAACCAAATTTTACTTTTTTAAATGTTTAAAATCCAACATTTACAAGGGGTCTAACTAGCCCCTGGATTCCTGAGAGGTTGTTTTTTTAATATAGCAACAGTCAGGGCTCCAAAATACCCATTTCTTCTTCCCTTTTCCCCTCCCCACAATAAGGGGATCCTAGCATCTGCCCTGTTGTTCTGGAATGTGTTGTTACAACAAAAAATGTCCCAGAGAGAATGACTCTGTGTGAGTGAGGATTTCCCATCCTTTACCAGAGTGGCAGAACACACTTTCCAACTTATCCATTCAGACTACTGAGTAGTACAACTTCAAAAGCTATTACTCGATTATAATGCAAGCCAGGTAGGCCGCAGTTACTAGACAAAGGAAACTGTTCAGCAACTAAGCAATGTAAGATATATGAATTTTCAAGAACTCCAGCGTGCCTGGGGGCGGCAGTGAGAGAGAGAATAAATATCTGCACAGGTGACCACTCTTGTGTGTGGTTAAATATCTAGTTTCTAAAACCTGGATGGGAAAGGGGTTTTCAGGGGAGCTGGGGGTGGGGGACAGAGGGGTTCCCTGGACATATTGAACCCAGTCCTGGTTGCTCTCATTGACACCTTGAGGAAGAGCTACACTCCAGTTTACATATCATGGGATAAAATGGCACATTATTCTCCGCCCCATGCTAGAGTTAATAACAGTGTTTCTGGACCTACTGTGATTCTTGGTGATCCAGACTTTCCCTTGCTTCTTTGACTAACGAAAGAATTCCCATACTACGGTAGCATAAATAAGTGTCACTTTAACTATCAGCTCATCAGGATTCAAATGGTGGTGGAATGTGCCTTAGGAAGGATATATTTTTGCCTAGTTTCTTCTGCCTTTTCTTTTCTCATATATTTATATATGGACATGATATGTTGGTGTTCGGAGGGATGGAGCATCGGACAATGCCTCAGAACTTGAGGAATGACATTCTTTGTAATTTTGTCCTAGCTAATGTGACTACAGATACTATTATTCATAAATACCTACATATTTTAAATAATATCAATCTTTGTTCAGAAATGCTCTCTACTGTCCCATACACTCAAAATGTCAGAAAATTCATATTTTATTTGTAGGGTTGGGGTTTTTTGTTCTTCTGGAGCTCAGCACAGAATTTTACATTCTGCTCAGACACAAATATTAAAATCTGACAAACTCGGAAGACTCAAAGACCAAAACCAAGAAAAATACAATGGATCAAATAAATCCTGGAGTAAATGGCATAACTCTTTTAAAGTGAAGTGAGTTGCAGCTTCTTACACAAGGGCTGTATTTGGCCAAGCACTTTTTAAAAATGTATTTTTGTCCTTTGACAAAAAAAAGCCTTTTTCTGTTGAGACATATTCAAGATACCATCTGGACGGAGGAATAGCTGTGTCTCTTCTCTAACCTGGGGTGCCTTTTACACTGCTTTGCTTGAGAGCTACCATTCCTGGGCTGCTCACACACAGCCTCCAGCATGTAAGTTGCCACCAGTTATAGTGTATGAGTGTTGTAGCCAGTCACCCTTGAATTATGTTGCAGAATGACACCTGCAAACTCCCAGTCCCAGACTTTCCACAGCAATGTACATCTTGCACTGCCCAATTCTCCCCCGGACAATAAAAGCTCATATAAAGTCTGTCATTTTATTAATAGAAAATGATATGCACAGATCCAAATGGAGTTTCCCAAACACTTCAGTCCAAACACGCTGATTTAAATAAAACAATGAAACAAGTTTATTAACTATAAAGGGAGATTTTAAGTGAACGGAAGTAATGAGGTATAAAAGTCAGAACTGGTTACAAGAAAAATAAAAGTAAAACACAACCAATGCCTAATTTAACCTAGAGTAAATTCAAAGCAAAGATCTCTCTCATTACATGTTTCAGCAGTCTCACTAGCTGAACTTCTTTCAGTCAGTATCCCTCCCCAAGTCCAAAGCTGCTTCCTTTGTTCTTCAGGTGTTGTGGATACCATGGGCAGAGAGAAAAGGAGGAACCATTTGGGGCATCTGCTTTCCTTTCTTATAGCTCTTTCTCTTCTTAAAGAAGCAGCTCCAGTTGAGGTTCAGGAGACAGAAAGCTGTGTGGATTGGAACACCAACCTGCTTCTTTGTCAAGATGTAGATTTTTTCACCCACATCCTCTTTCCTGTCAAAGAGTGGCCACTTACGCAGGTGATGGTCCCTTTGATTTTGCTGACACCTGGCTGAGCTTGCCTTTTGTCTCTGGGGAGCTTGTTTGTGGCTGCTTCCCAGATTTGGAACATGTCTTAGGTATACCATAAAGGGGAATCTTATAATTTTACATACAATGATGCCACACATATTTTACCAGGACAATAACGAACATCAAATTATGAGTTTTCAAATGATACCTCACAAGGCATACTTTATACAAAATGTATCATAATCCTGTGACAGAAGTAAACATGGGTACAGACCATCACACCTATAAAATACAAAAATAAACAGACTACCATTAGAGCCTTTGGGAGAAAACACTTCCCACTCTCGCCTGTGACTATTATAGGATATCCAGGCCTTTATCAGAGGATAGAATTGATACTTGGTGTGTTTACTTGCATGTCATTTCGAACAAATCTTTTGTTTAGACACAGCATAAAATCATAGTGGTGCTGGCCCTGAGCTCTGGGAACAAAGCAAGGGCTAGATTATGGCATAATGCCATATAGAGGAAACTGTAAACCTGCATTGCCTCAGTTGTAGCATGGGAAGACATTAATCCCTCGGAAGATATAAGCCTCTTGCAGCTCCAGGGAGTACCGGGCAGGTCACCCACTGTAGCAGCATGTTAAATCACTGAGAGTCTGATAGTGTTTTCTCAGGTTGTCGTTATCACCTCTGGCTGCACTTTGAACACCAACAGCTCTACATAGCATCTGCTTCTCAAGGGCACATTAGATGTAGGCCTAACTGCTGCCATAGGCGCTACTGTTGAAATCCCAGGACCGGCTCTTGGTACCAAAGCAAACTCAATGCAGAACAGAGTACAGGTAACCTCACTCCTAGCTAGGCTTTGATATTTCTTGTCTTCAGTAGGAAGAGAATCTGCTCTTGCCCTTGACACATGATCAGACTCTGCTTCAGCTCTCTAGATGCTAAAATATACATCTCAGTGAAATATACTTGGCAGTCAGAACTAGTGTCAGCTTTTTTCAATAAGATTAAGTAGGCTGGGTGGAATTTATGTGACTGTTACCTTGAGTCATCCTACTGTGATTCTGACTTCCTTTCTCAGTAGGTAGGAGGAAGGCCGGTGGTTTGACATGGTGGCTTGGGCCAGGAAAAACATTAAGTGGGATATAAAGTGCGGGAGGGTGTTCCATTCTGTTGGAGATTAATTCCTCGGTTATCAGTGGTGATTTGCTCAGTCTCTGGACATTCTATCACATCTTGCAGGAGGTCAGGCACTGGTAGTATGGGGAATGGCAACTAATCCATCCACTAGCTGCATTTGGAACTGGGAAAGCCATACAGAGTTAACTAGTTAAAGCATCCTAGAGAGCCACAATAAAAGGGGAATCATATTATTACCATAGGTTTGTCTTCATGGCGCAGCAATGCACACTAGAGGAGTGTGATTTCTAAAGTGCACCTATGTGTTGCACACTAATTGGCCCCTGTAGACCCTGCTGACACCACCCATAGCTTTCCTAGTTCAAATTAATGTAGTGCTGTTTGAAATGGGACTGTGTTAATGCACAGCAAAGATTTTTTTAGTTTGCTCCAGCGGGGTCTACACAGGCCAGTTACTGTGCATCACACTGGTACACTTTAGAAAACACACCTGTCATAAATATAAAGGGAAGTGTAAACACCTTTAAAATCCCTCCTGGCCAGAGGAAAAACCCTTGCACCTGTAAAGGGTTAAGAAGCTAGGATAACCCCGCTGGCACCTGACCAAAATGACCAATGAGGAGACAAGATACTTTCAAAGCTGGAGTGGGGGGGAGAAACAAAGATTCTCTCTGTCTGTGTGATGCTTTTGCCACGAACAGAAAAGGAATGGAGTCTTAGAATTTAGAAAGTAACTTAGCTAGATATGTGTTAGATTCTGTTTTGTTTAAATGGCTGATAAAATAGCTGTGTTGAATGGAATGTTTATTCCTGTTTTTGTGTCTTTTTGTAACGTAAGGTTTTGCCTAAAGGGATTCTCTGTGTTTTGAATCTGATTACCCTGTAAGGTATTTACCATCCTGATTTTACAGAGGTGATTCTTTTATTTTTTTCCTTCAATTAAAATTCTTCTTTTAAGAACCTGATTGCTTTTTCCTTGTTCTTAAGATCCAAGGGTTGGGTCTGTGTTCACCTATGCAAATTGGTGAGGATTTTTATCAAGCCTTCCCTAGGAAAGGGGGTGTAGGGTTTGGGGAGGATCTGGGGGGGAAAGACGTTTGAAAGCAGGCTCTTTCCCGATTATATATTTGTTAGACGATTGGTTGTGGCAGCAAAAAAAAGTCCAAGGGCAAAAGGTAAAATAATTTGTACCTTGGGGAAGTTTTAACCTAAGCTGGTAAAGATAAGCTTAGGGGGTTTTCATGCAGGTCCCCACATCTGTACCCTAGAGTTCAGAGTGGGGAAGGAACCTTGACAACACCCCTCTACTGTGCATTGCCTCACTGTGTTGACAAGCCACAGGGTACCCATCACTGCAGACATCTAGAACTCATTATATACATTTAAAATAACAGAAACAATTATCTTTCAGGATAAAGACCCATGATTCCTTTCTCTCCCATGCTTTTATAATGCTAAATTAAAATATTTGAGTCTATGCGCTTTAATTCAGGTGCCCCATTCTGTGACCACTAGACTTTTAGTGAAATGCATGCCACAGAGATGAGTCTTAGACTGCAATTTGAAAGATGCAAGGCTTGTGTTCAGAGTGATTTGTGGTGGAAGTGAGTTCCACACCCAAGACCCTTCCACCAAGAACACCATCATTGCTGTATCATTCAAATGCAAAGCTCTCTTCCCTCAGCTGTGTCTCTTTGGAATATAGAAAGGTACAGAGGGATAGTCAGCCCTTTACGGAGATGTGTTTTTACGCCCCCAGTGTCAGTTATCGGGCTAAAGATCAAGTCATGAATATGTCCATGGATGTATATGGGTCCAAAGAGCAACTGGGAGAAGCCCAGTGTTGCCAAAATAGTCACCAGGTCTTGGGTTAGAAATATCTTCCATGTCATTCTGAAGTCCCCTAAGACAATGAGTTTGTGACCCTGGCACCCAATTTGATATTACTTCAGTAAATTCTTAGAGGAAACCAGTGGGACTGTGAAGTGGCTTGTGTACCCCATCTGTTTTATTTTGGACTCACAATATGGGTGAGTTTGATCTAGGTGTGAGGTTTTTCCTGTATTTTTTTCCCTGCTCTATCTATGACTTGCTCTATGACTTTGAGCAACATTGCAGGCAGTAGAAGCTGCAGGAGCTCAGCACTTCTTTGAAAGTCAGACCACTTATTAGTTAGGATCTTGTTATGGATTTCAGTGTCTAACCTTACACACTCACAGTTTGAAAATGTCAGCATTTATTTGCCCTGCCTCAGAGGTGAGGCTTTATTAATATTTGTAACATTCTTTGAAATCTTTGAAAACATTGCATGAAAAGTGTCACTTACATGCAAATTATTATTTCCATATTACAAATAATCAACACTGAACATATTGTGAAAGCTACTGGAGGATGTGAGAGGTCTACTCAGGCTAGGTATTTTTATAAAATAAAATCACGTGCATCACGTGTTTGGCAACAAAGTTAACCAGACCAAATATTCTGTTTCAATCATGTGACTAAGTGTGCTTGAACAAGGTGACCCTTTCCCACACTAACAAAGTCTTGAAGGAAAACGGTTATGGAAGGCCTCACAGTTTCAAAATATGGGTCCAAAGTTCCATTCCTTGCATATACTCCCATTGAAATCAGTATGTGTTTTGAGACATATAAGGAAGACTGGATTGGGTGCTGTTATTTATTACATTGTAGTTTCACAGAGATCTTTCTCCTTGTGTTTCTTACACATCTCATCTGTTTCCCCAAGAGTTTGTAAAGGCAGCTATTGTATTGGCCACAGTTATGTTAAATCAAAGGGGATGAGACCTATGTGTTGCCCATACCACAGACAGAATCACCACAGCAGTAGAAAAACAAAGCCACCATCCGCTGCTAATAATGTATTCTATTCTCGATCTGTGCATCACAACACTAACTAAATCCATGATCTAAATGAGAAAAACTGCTGACTCAACATGAACTGAAAGCTTAACGAAATTCAAAATGTAATGAAGAATAGGCCGGATGGCACATAGATTTTAAACAGATTTTTCTATCAGCTCTATTTCTAGAGACCATTTTTCTCCAAATTGTGGAACATGCTCATCCAAGAGTTAAATGTTCACAAATTCTAGGCCTTTTTAAGAAACAATCACTTTGCCAACAAGACATATATGATAAATGGAGGCCTGTCTCTGCTTGGCATCACTGCCATCTCATGGATTAATGAATTCCATGTCCTCTAATTCCCCCTTCCTATGCATCTCATTTATATGAGTAGCCAAATGTATCCAGATTCATTTTAATGAATGTGAGTCATTCCCCGTTTTCAGGAGGCAGGGCTGTTTATGTTGTCAGTAAGCACACCATTAGCAGTGCTATAAATAAACAAGCAGTACCTGCAGGAAAACCTATACAGTAAAAGGACACACACTGCTGGGCACCAAAAAAACAGAAAACCCACACCAAATAAGCTACATGCTATAATTTCCCTCCTACTGTAGCTTAAAGAAACAAGGCCATATTTCGATCTCCATTGCAGTGGATTTACTCTGGATTTCGACCAGTGTAAATGAGAGGAGAATAATGCCCTCCAGGTTTCTTACAATGAAATTTTAAATTCAAAATCTTGAACTATAGCACAGCTTTTGTACCAAGTTCAACATATTTTGTAATAAAGAAATCCAAATGCCAGTGTTTTAATTTTTGTAAAATAAATTACAGTTCTTTCTAGCCAGTGAAACCCTCTTTCTGTGTTTTAGTAACCATTTCCTTTTTGTCCCCTGAAGATTTCAAAGTCAACTTGACATTGCATAAAATAAAGCAAATGTCACTGAACTATGTTGATATTTTTCCTATGATGGGGCAGATTCTGGTGGAATCTCTCAAAAACCAAGCTTACAAATCATTATTTGGGGAACAATATGTTCTGTGATTTTAATTTCTTTGTGGGAAATGTGTAAATAGTGAGCTGTAGCTCATGAAAGCTTATGCTCAAATAAATTTGTTAGTCTCTAAGGTGCCACAAGTACTCCTTTTCTTTTTTGCGAAGACACACTAACACGGCTGCTACTCTGAAACCTGTTAAATAGACACTGGCATTGGATTATGATTGATACTTAGAAGTTAAATGATTCAAAGATTAATCTTCTCCATGTGTCTTGTAAAAGGCTAGTGGTCTCATTTTTATATCCACTGAAATACCAGTATAAAATATTGTTTTAAAAGAGCAAAATGTCTTCCGTTTACAATGGATGCTCATCCTTTTCTTTTGAGCAGTGCCCAAAAACTTGGACAATGAATGTTTCAAGAACAGAAAGAAAAGACTGCCAGCAGAATATTTTTGTGAATATAATCACAAGTAGCCAGAGATGGATCAGCTGCACAATACTTACTGTACTCCGGTATGGTGATATTCCCTTGTGGAGTGGACATGACACTGTGTTCTATATTTTCATGCTGGCTCTGTAACTCTCTGAGTGTGGGGCCTTCCCTTATCATTGTCTCAATGTTTTCTCCTGTAAATGTGGATGACAAACTAGATGAATACTGTACCTGCTTCACAGGTGGCTGTGAAGATCAATTAGTTAATGTTTGTAAAGCACTAACAGCACTAGTCATATAACATAAAAATCTGTTTGCAAAGAGTTTGCCAAAAGAGAAAAAAGGTTTTGAATCAGCTGTCCAGGTCTCTTTTTGTTCTTGATTGAAAACATGCATACAACTGAAGTTCCCTTCTTACAATGTTCACAAACAGCTAATTTAAGGCCCCTCACTGAAATTAATTTAAGCTATACACAGAATATATTATGTGAGGGAACAAAATTCATTTTGGAAAAAAGCAGAAGTCTTTTATAAAGGTTACCTCATCCATCCCAGGAAAATAAAACACACCTTTTGAATTTAGAAACTAGTCACAAAGCTTGGATAGCAAATAATTAAACAATTACGCACTGCATCACAGTTTGCAAATAACAATTCGTACCTCAAATATATCCATTAAAACTATTCACTGAAACATTAATAAATGAGTAAAAGCGTGATTTATCCATGGACAATTTCCAATTAGGAAAAAAAATAAAAAAAGGTCAAAATTTGAGAAACACATTTTACAACTAATAGTTTGACCTGCTCCAAGAACAGGAGTTTTAAAGATATTTGGGCACCTAAAGCTGCATAGAGATATCCAGGAGGATTTTCTAAAGCACCTAAGTGTCCAACTCAGTGGAATTTAGGTGCCTATGCATTTTGAAAGTTTCATTAGATGCCTGCATCTCAAGGCATCTAAATACCTTTAAAAATCTGGCCCTAAATTCTTATAAAGTGAAAGGCATTATCTACAGACTTGTCTTCATGCAACAGTTTGCTCAAGTTATTCCTCTCAAGATAACCAAGCTCAACTGAGAGCAGCCACACTACAGAATGGCACTGGATTTACACAGAGTGATTTGATTAGCAGTACAGAGTGACTGGGTGAGCAGAGTATTCGGATTAGCATTTGATGAGTTATGCTAATTTGAGCTCTAGTCTTTAACTGCATCTCCACGGCATTACTTGCTGGAGCCTTAGCAGCACTGAAGCTTTGACCCAGGTCCTCCATGGGCCAGCTAGCTTGGATTTGAAATACCATTTATCTCTAGCTAGAGAGGTGGGTGGACAGGAGTCAGGTTACAGACAATTTTAAAATTATATCTTGAGCTAGCACTGGAGTAAAGGCAAGCCTTAAGTGCCAAATATTAGTCATGTCTATAAGCTCAATATATTATCTGTTTTCAGTTTTAGAATATGCAATCTATCTTTACTTGTGTAAAGTTTTGTGATGCCTTTAAATGTAGTGCTCCCTGATATAGCTAACTGCAAAGCATGTCATGTATGGGATCACAGATGTAAAGAATGTTTGCATTTGAAAGGGAGACAAGTCTTTCCAAATGCAAAGATAACTGCATCACTGAAAGGTGGAGCTATAGGTGGTCATTTGAAACCTAACTAGAGAAGTGTATATTTCAATCAGAAACAAAACTGAAGCAGATGAGTTTTTAACTGAAAATAAAGTTATGAAATAATAAATATAACGGAAACTTTGAAGCTGGGTCTCTCCCGTCTGTCTACCCATATGTAACTGTAAAATAAACAACAACCAAACTAATTAGGAGCTGGCACTATTAATGCTGTTAGAGGCCATCAGCAAAGCCCTCAGAAAACAAACTGGTTCCCTGGTTTCCTTTAGTTTATTTTTATTTGTAAGTAACTATTAGTTGAAAAAGCAGAAAAAAGAACATTTTAAAAAATAGGGCCTGATTCAAATCCATTGACGACACCCACTGGGTTCAATTGGCTTTGTACCAGGATCAGAACTCATAGTGAATAACTTATTTGATAACTTTTTTGCTTCTTTTTTAATTTGCAAAATGTCTGTATATGACATATGTTCATGAATGTATTTGTTGTATGAAATTCTGTTCGTGAATAATTCTTGGTCTGTAGCTTGGTCAAGAGCAGTTCATTGTGAGATTTTATTATCCAAATTAAAACAAATTGATAAACAAATACATTTTAAAAAGAAGAACTTGCATTACATATGTCAGTCATCACTATGGCTATCCTGCATGTTTGTATGAGGCCATATATTTCTTCACCCCCTATTTACTTGTTTGGGTGTTTTTTTCTTTGTTTCCTTTTTTCTTTTTTGCATTCTGAGTACAAGTTTTCGGGCAGGCTTTGTGTTTCTCTTTGCACAGTGCTTAGCACATTTTAAGGGCTACTGCAGTTTAAATAGGCTGTTTTTTATGGGACACAAATGTCGTGTGGTATGTCTCTATTACCTGGCTGGATGAATGGAACTCTTACAAAATTAGGATCCCAGTGGAAATTCATACATCTAAGTTGAAGTTCACAAAAATTTTGCAATATTCAGCACTTTGGCAAACCTTCCTGCCAGTAAATCCACTTGCTAGAAGATTGGTGGAAAGTGAACACAGAAGGATGCAAACCCAGTTGATAGGAATTATATTCAAAATGTAACTAAAGAATTAATGTGATGGTATTTTCCCAGCCCCCACAGCATATCCTCTTAGGGCAACAAAGACTAGCTGTTCTTAGGCCTGTGAAACACAAGCAGCTGCACAACATGCCTCCTTGTATTTAATTTACTTTCTGACTGCTTTGTCAACAAACCGGCTCCCTCTAGGTGATTCTGGCATGTCCTTGGAAAAGTCGTAAGACTGGTTCTGCAACATAAATATAGTCAATGGATAGTGTGACAGATTTACTGCTTCTCATTCCCAGTCTAATCGCTGCCTACAATGTCACCCACACCTTCTGTTACCTCTCTTTCCAGAACTTCCTAAAGCACCAACATGAGTCTTGTTATTGCTTTTGAAAACTGTTTCTTTGCTTTCTAGCTACGTAGCACGTGGGCCTCAGGTGACCTAGATGACATAAAGATAGAAAATATGTACGGCAACAAGCCCTAATGAGTCATGTGAATGTTGCTGCACACACACTGACATACTACTTGGAAAAGGTGCTACTATACCTCTCATCATCAATCCAGTCACGTCCAAGTCTTAGCATGACTCAGGAACATAGTTAAAGTACCAGCTCCACTACAAAATAGAAATGTGGCAAACAAGATAAAGGAGAACTATCTTGGATTAGGGTCCCCAAATGAGGGGGACTTGTAATGTAGACATGACCACGCTATCTTCTATCACCTTTCCTTGCTTTTTGCTTCCTGAGTTAACAAAGCAAATTCTATTTCCTGATCCAAGCCAGGTCTCTCCACCAGTGGATTCTGCACTAGTCAGTTGCAGTAGGTGGCAGCCAGTTCCTGGAACTCCCCTGACACAGAAAAGCTATTCTAGTTAGCATAGTTCCAATATTGCACATTCTGCTGTAATAGAAGGTTTTAAATCCAGCTACAGCATAACAGCAACAGGCTGCAGTAGAAATTGAGCTCTTTATCCACCAAACAAAGCACCTTTAAGTGGTCAGAGAGTGAATAATGATGAACTGAGGCAGGGCTGGATGAAACGTGCCAGAAGATGCTGAAGCTTGAATCCATGTTCCAGCTGCCCAAACAGAATTCAAATCTTAAAGGTGGTAACATTAGAATCCCTCATCATGGATTGGGTTTAGAAGTTGCAAGGATGAATCCTTCGTTTCCTGATATTTTCTTTAAAGTTTCTTGGACTATGGCAGAAACTCTTTAAACTCAGCATGAACAAAAGTAAATTAGCTATTTTTCCCAAATTGGGTGACTTGTGAAAGTATTTTTCATAAACTTTCTTCCTCAGATCCACATGCCCTGTTTCCCTCTCCACAGACTCCTTACTGTGAATGTGAGGGCTGCAGTTCACGTGAATAAAGGTCAAATCAAAATCATGTGATTCAATAAGTGAGGGCAACACTTTGGCCTTCAGCTGTATCTTTACTGTGAGACATTTCACCATTGGCAAACTGCATGATAAGGATAAAAGAACTTTTGTGTGTGTCAGTGTGAGAGAGAGAGAAAATTCTGGATAAAACTCTGGCAAGAATGATTTAAAAATCAAATCAAACTGGTACCTTCTCTGCCCAGGGCTATAAAATAAATTTTTAACCTTTTCAGCAATAAATCAAAGCAGATAGATATCATTTTCTAGAGAAAAGGACAGCAAAATTTACCAGCCAACGAAGCCTGGAGAGGGATGGGTGGTAGCTTTGTGTTTGGGGTTTACCAACTCACTAGTTTGAACTTTCAGGAAATCCTGAAAGAGACACAGCTGTTCAACTAAAATGAAAACTTGTGAAATCACTCAACACCTTACAGCAGGCTCTGATGCATGTATCATTATATATCCTGAAATAATATATGCCATAAATGTCTCTCCGCCATTTATGTTCAGTGCAAATTACAATAAATTAATAATCAGCATGGTTAAGATTTTCAAAAGCAACTTGCAATTTTGGGTGTCCAACTTGACTCACCTTCTAGGTGCCTGATTGTCAGAGGGTGGATGCTCAGCAGTTGCTGAAAATCAGGCCAGTTCAAGATGTTTTAAACCGAGCACCAAAACAGGGGCCACTTTGAGAAATATGAGTTATCTGGCAAATATTTGGAGCAAACTTTTGCTCATTGATCCAATATTCTGCTTTCACTACATGCATGATTCCCACTTGACTTCAAAGTACTGCTCATGTAGGGGGAAAAATCCAGAATATCTAAGTTAAATTCTGGAATGAGAGCAGAAGCTTACCCATATGTTTGGGGGTATATATTGCCAACATATAAAGATATGAACTCTGAGTGCCAAAACTTGTGTAATATTATTGGTATTATTATTATTGGTCCACAATATCACATTGTCTACCTTTGTTTGCTTTTAGGATCAATATGACCACAGATATCTTCCATCTAAAATGGATGTCATAATAATATGAAATTGTTAAGTCATAATAACAAAATAGTTAGATAATGAATAGTTTGTGTGTTGAAGTTCTCAGTAAACCTGGCTGTTCTGATTGGCCATTATTTGACAACTAATTGCCTTAAAGTTAAATTTGTACATTATTACTTAATTATTAACTGCGAATCTCACTAATCACCATCATTTTACTGACAGTATCTGAAGCACAAAATCAATTTGCTTCTCTAAGGTAGGGAGTTTGTTTAATTAGAAGCAGCATTTAATAGGGGAAAACATTAACACACTATAATAGAATCTCTTTCAAAATTACCTAAACCAATATGCTTTCATTGTGTACACTTTCTTTGCAAAGTTTGTGTGTGTGTGTGTGTATATAATATTAATAGTTTGATAGCTTTATGATTGCTTCACTTTATCATTTGAACAGCTGTGTTTATTACAGAAAATAGTATTAGCATGAAGGAGTACCATAAATATAATTTTAAATAGAGAGAAAGAAAAGGCATCTCTGTATACTATAGTGATTAGGACTAAGCAAAGGATGTTTGGCCAGTTGTTTGATTTGCACAGACATACACAGTCACACTCACTAAACCTTTAGTCCTGATGCTGAAAACATTACAGTGAGTGCAATCACAGGGTCCAAAGATGGACTAAGGTGATATTCTGGAAATATTTCTCAATTGAAAATGCAATATAAAGATATTTTAAGAAGTATAAATATTTGATTCAAGTGTCTGAAAGAAAGAATGACCCTGGAAATCTGAGGTCTTTAAAAAGGGGATAGAATTTGCATTAAGCACTTTCTACCCAGGTCTCATTGCAAACAAAATACTGTGATGGATTATTATAATAAAGTTCGAAGACAGAGTAGCTGCTGTTCCACATTAAGTGCCCATCAACTGACTGGATTCTCAATTCAACTGCTGTTTTCCCACGTAATTACAAAAGATTCCCTATAGCAGTGCTTTCTGGACAGGCAGCACTGAGCTAGCTGCCATGTCACTTCCAGCATCGCTCTCACCCGAAGTGCTGAACTCTCTTGAAACTTGAGATGAACCAGTCCCAGCAATTAACCCTTATTACACCACAAAGCAAGAAAGCAAATTAAAAGATATGGACCAATGATGGTCCAAGGACATAATAATGTCAACTATTTCCCAGGAATAATAATAAGGCAAAAAAGCAGCAACCTGTTTGTACCTATTACTGTGAGGTGAAGCAATTGAATACCATGTATGGAAATCCTTTAAAAGATGTTTGTGTTGATATATTTTCACTTTGTCCTGTTTTATAGCAACAAGCCATCATCTAGTCTAGGGGCCTAGCTTTCTCTCTAAGGCAAGGGCAATGCAGAACATACCACAGCATCAGGATTTCTGAGAGGCACTGTACAAGAGGCCCAATGCCTCCAAGAGCTTTCAGGTGGTCACTGCTATGCCCATTAACTAAGGCTGCCTTCTTCAGCCAGACGGATCTGCTGGTCAGTACAGGATGGGGAAAGGGCCATAGATTCATCTTTTCCCCGTTTCTTTGGAGGTAGCTAGCAAGTGACAGTGGTGCTGCCCAGTAGCAATCCTTGAACACATGGGAGCACAATCCCTGCACAGTAAGCACAAGGAGCAAAGGCTACTTCTCACCTACTTTTACATACTCATATAGTGTCTAATATCAAATGAGGCTAATTAAGCTGTAATAAGAAATCTATATGAACAAAAGAAGATAGTTTCAATTAGCAGTGTTTTACTCAGACCAAAGGTATGCCCTGGTCCCTTATACATTTTTTCATTAAAAATAAAGCTTCCATAATCTTTTAGCAATATAGGTAGGGCCCTACCAAATTTACGGTCCATTTTGGTCAATTTCATGGTCATAGGATTTTTTAAATTGTAAATTTCATGATTTCAGCTATTTAAATCTGAAATGTCAGGGTGTTGTAATTGTAGGGATCCTGACACAAAAAGGAGTTCTTGAAGGAGGGAGGTCACAAGATTATTGTAGTGGGGGGTTGTGGTACTGCTACCCTGACTTCTGCGCTGCTGCTGGTGGCAGCTCTGCCTTCAGAGCTGGGGAGCTGGAAAGCGGTGGCTGCTGGCTGGGAGCCCAGCTCTGAAAGCAGAGCCGCCACCAGCAGCAGCACAGAATTAAGGATGGCATGGCATGGTATTGCCACCCTTACTTCTGTGCTGCTGCTGGTGGGGGTGCTGCCTTCAGAGCTTGGTGTCTGACCAACAGCCACTGCTTTCCAGCCACCCAGCTCTGAAGGCACAACAGAACTAAGGGAGGCAATACTGCAACTCCCCCCCTAAAATAACCTTGCAACCCCCCAGCAACTCCCAGGACCCCCAATTTGAGAAACACTGATCTCCCCCGTGAAATCTGACCCAATTTCAGGGGGGGAGACTAGATATCACAGTCTGTGACATGTTTCTTATGGCCGTGAATTTGGTAGTGTCCTAAATATAGGAGATTTCATATTTATTGTCACTGCATGGCAGCCAGGCTCTTCATAAGCATAATTCAGTGCTCACCAGAGAAGCCTCATGGCCTTCAATGTGAGAAAGCAGAATCTAAGAACATGCAATGAGTTTCTAGGTCAGAACCCAGATACCATGGTGAAGGTTCATTAACAACAAATGCACAAATGGAAAGGTTAAAATATAGCTAGATAATCTATAGAAATCTGAATTCTAGTAATGCTGTTAACTAAAAGTGCTGGGTTTCTACAGTGCAGTTCGTGGGATCCTGCAGTCACTGGACCACTGCCTGAGTCTGAGTGGAACTTGGCAGGATTTCTGTAGACTTATACCAAAAGGTTTTGGATCTCTTTACTGAGCCTGAGATGAGAATACCCAATTTTGCAAAGTGCCACCATGCTTCGCAGTTGATAACATGAAGGCCAATTACTGTCCTCATAGGCGTACATGCCTAGGCCCTGAAAATTTGGTTTAGGAAGCTTTCTGTTGGCAGTAATACCCCACCCCTCCAGCAACCATGCATATGGTAAAGTAGAGCTATTTCAGAAGTTTTGAACCTATTCTACAGGAAACACATTATTCTGAATGATAAAACTTTGCCTTAAAATAGTAGTCAGGATGACAAATAAACCCTCAGTTATTTCGAACGTAAAGATTGCCATAAGTTCCAATACTCACTGGTTATTTTTTTGTTTGTTTGTTTTTTAATTTTATTAATCTCAACACCAAACAGATTGAATCTTGAACACTATGTATATGCAAAAGGTATATTATTTAGCACCAGCTTTGGTCCTCAAAGCTCCATTCATGTTACTGAAAGTTCTGACTGTGGAATGACTGAAACATTGTATTTGAGGCCAGATTTGTCCTGCCAAGTGCCAGGCCAGTGTCACCAGGAGCATTCCCTCCCATCTTGTGTGCTAGGCAGCATTGCAGTCCCTATAATAAGGATATGCTAAACCCAATATTCTCCCTCACATTTCCAACATCTTGAAGTAGTCTTCCACCAGAAATTAGTCTAGGCACTGGACTTTGGGCCTGATCCAAAGCCTTTTGAGAGTAATGAACAGACACCCCCCACCCACCATTGACTGCAATTAGGATCAGGATCCAGGAGCTTGGGGAGAAACACAACAGTTTTGTGTTTCCATGTGAAAAATGCACAGAATACAAAAAGGACTACTAAAATTAATGCACCCCAAAGGCTTTTCTTCACCATATGCATGGTTGCTGGAGGAGTAGGGGTACTGCCAGGAGCAAGCTTCCTTAGCCTCATTTTCAGAGACTAAGAAGCTGCCTGCATGCATCTAAGGACAGTATTTGTTCTTCAGTTTTTAACATTGTCAACTGCAAAGTACGGTGTCACCTGCGCAAAGTTAGGTACTCATATCTCAGGCTCAAAAAGGGATCTGTGATGCGGTGTGCTTACCCCGCACTGGTACTACAAGGGCTAAGTCCACCCTTTGGGCTGAGGAAGCCATGCCCCCTTGGCCCTGCTGGGCATACTCCAGCTGGACACCAGGTATAAAAGGCAGCAGCTCAGCTGATTCAGGGCTGACTGCCAAGGAGAGAGGATGCACACTGCATGCTCCAGCCTGGAAACGGCTGAGGCCCCATGTGGCAGAAGCAGGAGATGCCGAGTCCCAAGTGAATGCCCAAGCTCCTCCAAATGCCCAAGGAGCAGTGGAGCTGCTGAGAACAATACAGGTTGAGGAGCCCAAAGACCTTGGAGATGCCAGGACCACTGTACCAGGGACTTCCGTAGCTCAGGGGGAATTAGTCCTTGTGCCAGATGGTGTCTGTGTGTTTTGGAAGGGTCCCCTGCTGACCCAGCAGCAAGCGCACTTGCCAGTGCCACAGCCCTGAGCTGGGATCCAGTGGAGCAGGGAGATCCTGAGTCCCCCTACCTGTCTGCCATCCACCCCTAGGTGGTGACACACTCCCCTGACTGGCCATTGGGCCACAAAATCCAGCTGAAGAGGAAGCCATACTGACTCTGACCACTAGATCACACAGCTATATTGACTCAGGCCTTTAGACCACACAGCCCTGCTGAAGAGGGCAGCCTTACTGACTGGCCATTGGGCCATGCAGCCCTGAGGGAGAGGGCAGTTATATTCACTCTGGCCTTTGGGCCACACAGCCCTGAGAGAGGGTAGTCATACTGACTGAGACAAAGAGTGATCACACAGACTCAGCCATGGGAAATAATAACCCTGACCCCACCGCAAAAGGGGGTGGGCGTGCTTGCCCTGTGACAAGATCCAAAAACTGTTTGTGTAGCTCCCAACCAGGTATTGTAAACTCTGTTGGCATAAGCATGGAGCAATGGCAGTACTGCATTAAGCTGCCTATGGTACATTGCAGGGGAGAGTTACTACAGGAGTGATTCTGTTCATAGTTACATTGGTGTAAATCAGTGTTTAGAGCTAAAGGTCTGAAAACAGCAGGGCCCTGGCTAGAACAAATTTGTTCTAAGCAACTGTCATAAAGGGAAGGGTAAACACCTTTAAAATCCCTCCTAGCCAGAGGAAAAACCCCTGCACCTGTAAAGGGTTAAGAAGCTAGGATAACCTCGCTGGCACCTAACCACAATGACCAATGAGGAGACAAGATACTTTCAAAGCTGGAGGGGGGAGGGGAGAAACAAAGGGTCGGGGTCTGTCTGTGTGATGCTTTTGCCGGGGACAGAACAGGAATGGAGTCTTAACTTAATAAGTAATCTAACTAGATATGCTTTAGATTATGATTTCTTTAAATGGCTGAGAAAATAAGCTGTGCTGAATAGAATGGATATTCCTGTTTTTGTGTCTTTTTGTAACTTAAGGTTTTGCCTAGAGGGATTCTCTGTTTTGAATCTAATTACTCTGTAAGGTATTTACCATCCTGATTTTACAGAGGTGATTCTTTTTACTGTTTCTTCTTTTAAAATTCTTCTGGTAACAAACTGAGTACTTTTTTCATTGTTCTTAAGATCCAAGGGTTTGGGTCTGTGGTCACCTACACAAATTGGTGAGGATTTTTATCAAACCCTCCCCAGGAACGGGGGCTGCAAGGTTTTGGTGAGGATTTTGGGGGGAAAGACGTTTCCAAACAACGCTTTCTCAAAAATAAACCCGGTTAGATGTTTGGTGGTGGCAGTGGAAGTGCAAGGGCAAGAGGTAAAATAGTTTGTACCTTGGGGAAGTTTTAACCTAAGCTGGTAAAAGTAAGCTTAGGAGGTTTTCATGCAGGTCCCCACATCTGCAGCTAGAGTTCAGAGTGGGGAAGGAACCTTGACAGCAACTATGTCTTTGTGTGACATCAAGCAAGTCATTTAACCGCTCTGTGCCTCAGTGCACTCTGATATGATACTAAGTAAAAAAAGAACTTTGCTGAAAACCTGATGCTTTATCAGAGCTGAACATTCCAGTTCTGGGGTAATCAACCAGGGGAAAAGAAAAGAGCAAACGGACTAGTATAGTAAGAATAATATACAAATAAATACTGCATAATGATAAGCAGTAATACTATATAAAAGTTACTTCTGAGTAATAATAATATGCTTTATATGTAAAAAGAGCTGCGTTTTGTGAGGCATCTTGGCAGTAGAGTTTGTTATTTACATATTCTGACATGGATAGGCTATTTGTATATTTGATTGCAAAGGCGCTTGGCTTAGTAAGAATAGTAGCCAAACATTTGGTCCATAATGTTGCACAGAAAGGTGTCATCATACAAGAATACTGTTGTTACTAATGTGTCCTTTGCAGTGAGCTTTGTTTTGAGAACAGTTTGAGAACTAACATTGTACTGCATATTTCCTATAGTTTACTAATTCCCTGTGCAGTTACATATCCAATCTGAATTTTAGTTGCAGGAGGGTCCATAACAAAAGGTAGCCTTATTTAGATGAGGTTCTCATGGCTGTTTAGGACTCAGTAGATACCAACAACAAAGCCTTTGTAGAGAGCTATAGGCAGAAATTGGCACCACCACTGCAACTAATTTAGAAGGACTGTAAAGAAAGAGAGAGGAAGCTGAAAATCTGCCAAGGAAAGCAGCTGAATTTTCAGGAGGTTTTGAATCTTGCACTTAAATTGGGGAGCTGGTTCTAGATTCTGTCACATTATGGATAGTCAATCTGGAACATTTTTGGATGGTCCAGTAGTATACCCTAAATGTTCACCCTTACATTCTCCTAAGCCTAAATATTATAGTGTGACCCTCACCAGCTGCAAACAGCTCCCTTCAGAGACCATTCATGTTTGCTACATGAAAGCGCTGAAGAGAGATGCAATGCTTCTTTTGAGAGACAGTAGTGTCAATCCAATTCTATTTAAAGCCAATGGAAAGACTCTCATTGGTTTCAGTGTACCAATAAGTGATCTACTGTTTTTCCAATCCCGGAGAGTTGCTTTTGGCCACTACTGAATCTGGACTGGTGGTGAACTGGTGACAATTATCAGTCCTTGTGCCTGCTATTCTCAAAGACAATAGATAGATGATGATGATTTTCTGACTACTATCTATCTATCTACAACTGGGAAGAAAATGAATTAACAATTAACAATAAAGAAATGGACACTAGACGATATATGTGATTGTTTCAAGTTTATCATGCAATGTTGAAAATGGTGCTGATCTAACATATGTGCACTACAGCAGTTCATTATGGTGTGCCTAAATCTCTCACTACATGGTGAACCCCTCCCCTCCACATAACTCAATGTCAGAGTAGATGAAGCAATCTGAATCTGGCATCTGCTATTCTGACCTTACTGATCTCTTTAACATCTTTAAGTGAACAAAGCAAATGTCCCTTGGTTGCCATCAGATGATGTACACCTTTCATACACCATTTGTCACAAAGAGCATTCTGGCTGAAAGTCTAGATCTAATGGGAATAGAAAGTGGTAATAGCTTCAGATGCTGTAGATGACAAGTATGGAAGTAGTGAACAGAGTTCCTTATGTTCCTTTATTGTATACACACATTTTTCCAACACTTTTTTAGTTTGCTTTTCCAGAGCAATAGAAACTTCAGACACATGACAAAGTTTCTTATTGCTGCATCGAAGACATAGAAGAACTGATAAATTAGTCAGTACAGATCTTGTATACATATTCATGCATGCAGAGTAGAACTATTATTATTAGCACTGTTATTAGTAAATAAGGACTTCCATAGTATTTTTAGTTCAAAGCATTTTACAATCATTAACTAATTATTCTATTTAAAAAATAAAGTCATATCTGTCCCATAAGAAGCTTTATTAGTTCCAACTGACAAAATAATAGAACAAATAACTGAGATCACACAGCTGATACAGCTGTTAATGTTTCTGCCAATCCAGAAAAATATCGGTCATTTTCAGGGCAAAGGTGTATAGAGCCTAAATTGATAGACAGAGGATTATTGAAGGAATCTGTTATTTTAATGTGCCATGTTTTTATTGTTTTTAATTGTTTTGGGGCAGTGAAGAAGGAGGGTACAAGGCAATTCCTAGTGGGCAGTACAGATAATCACAATTTTTGTCTCCATGGTCCTCCTACCTTTTGTCTTTAAGGGATTATAATAAACATAGGCTACTAGATGAGCCTGCCAGGTTTAGAAGATTTGTGATGTATGTGCCAGTACAAAAAGCACAGTTGCTTTCAATATCCTCACATCACGCATCATCCTGTCCTGGTATCTTACAGTCCTCAGCATAATGATAGAGGTGCCAAAGAAACAATAAGAGAGTGAGAAGTAAAGAAAAAAAATCCAACAACCCAGCAACAATTTTACAGCAGATGAGTCAATGAAGTCTGTTTGAGTTAAGGCTCTAACGGGTGTGACTACACTCGGCAATACTATCCATATGGGAGTCTGGGACTTGGAAGGAAGGCTTTCAAGTACAAACCTGCCTCCTCATCTCCCAGCTCCTGAGAGGAAAAAGAGGATAACTCTGAATGCACAAAGCTATCTCAGTTTTATAGCACAAAATTTTGAAAACTTTCTGCACAATTGTGCCATCTTTGCAAAGTGATCCTGATAAATTCCAGGGACTATAGAAGAAAAATTGGCCTGTCACTGTGTAAAGCATCAGGCCCAGACCGTCAGCTGAGAGTGAGGGTCACACAATGCAGGAGGTGGCCTTTTCCCTCATCCTGACCTGGCTATATACCAAGTCAGTCCTTTGATATAGTGCAAACCTCATGCTGCTGTTAGTTACACTTAGTGCCAATGGCCCCAGCCAGGAATCATCAGGGAATAGGAGCACTTTAGCCATATCTACTGCCAGGCAGTATGAAGGGAGTAATGCAAGAATTGCTGTTTCATTTCTATCCCACCAGAAGATCCCCCTGCAATAAGACAATTCTCTTGTGGCTGACTACATCAGCTATAGAACTGCTTTACACTGGCAATGAGGTGTAAAGTCTCTGCAATCCACAGGAGAATCTGAGCATCAGGTCATAGAATCATAGGACTGCAAGGGACCATGTAATCAAGTCCCCTGCACTCATGGCAGGAACAAGTATTATCTAGACCATTCCTGACAGGTGTTTGTCTAACCTGCTCTTAAAAATCTTCAATGATGGCGATTATACAACCTCCGTAGGCAATTTATTCCAGTGCTTAACCACCCTGACAGTTAGGAAGTTTTTCCTAATGTTCAACCTAAACTACCCTTGCTGCAATTTAAACCCAATTCTTCTTGTCCTATCCTCAGAGGTTCAGGAGAATAGTTTTTCTCCCTCCTCCTTGTCACAACTTTTTATGTACTTGAAAACTGTTATGTTCCCTTTCAGTCATCTTTTCTCCAGACTAAACAAACCCAATTTCAATTTTCCCTCATAGGTCATGTTTTCTAGGCCTTTAATCATTTTTGTCGCTCTTCTCTGGACTTTGTCCAACATCTGTCCTGAAATGTAGCCCCCAGAATTGGACACAGACCTCCAGTTGAGGCCTAATCAGCACAGAGTAGCGCAGAAGAATTACTTCTCATGTCTTGCTTACAACACTCCTGTTAATACATTCCAGAATGATGTTTGCTTTTTTTTGCAACAGTTTAATAACTAAATAACTAAATTTATACTGAACAGTGTTACACCGTTGACTGATATTTCGCTTGTCATCCACTATGACCCACAGATCCCTTTCATATATGTATGATCTGGTCCTGCAAGTAGTTTCTATGATGATTATCTTTATTCTGGCATATTGTCTCCTCCCTCCCCACACTTCCAATGGAGGTACAAAGTAGGAAAAAAGTGACATGCCAATGAAGCGAACTCTGCCAACAAGAAAAAGAACTGCATGAGTAGTAATACTTTGGGTTCTGCTTTTGAGCAGGTCAAACACTGAATAGATTTGAGAGTCCTATTGCCTGCACAGTGGTGGCTCACCTGCCTGCCCAAGGCTATACTTTTCAACAACCGTTTTTTAACCTAAAAGTGCAGTTTTACATTGAAAATTGACCCTTTCAAATTATGAGGGATTCATTTTTATTGTACTTCGAGCATATTTGAAACAAAAATCATTGATTTACAGATAAAAAGATCTCTTTTTCTAACTCTTAACCCGACAAACTCAAGCAGAAAGGTGAAAGATGTCAAAGTGGGTTCTTTTCTTCATTTTATTATCATTAGTGCTTAAGATTCTGCAAGACAAATTATGTGCTCAGTTACATCTGTATAACCCCATTGCCTCCAGGTTATGTTCTCAGCGATACCTGTGCAATCTAATTGCCAATAGTGAGTTTGTAACTGATTGTACCACTAAGTGGAAAACAGCAAACAATTCTGTTGATGATGATGCACTTGAAGAAATAAAATCCAGCTCAGGCATTCTTGGCTCTGCTGGTTATTTGGGGCTAATGGGATTAAAGATCAGTAAAATCTATTTTTGTCACTGAATTCAGCAGATATGACTCTGAATACACACAGGGAGCAGCTTTGAGGAAGAACATAAGAATGGCCATACTGGGTCAGATCAAAGGTCCATCCAGCCCAGTATGCTGTCTACCAACAGTGGTCTATGCTAGGTACCCGAGAGAGAGTGAACCTAACAGGTAATGATCTAGTAATCTCTCTCCTGCCATCCATCTCCACTCTCTGACAAACAGAGGCTAGGGACACCATTCCTTACCCATCCTGGATAATAGTAATTAATGGACTTAAACCTCCATGAATTTATCCAGTTCGCTTTTAAACCCTGTTATACTCCTAGCCTTCATAACCTCCTCAGGCAAGGAGTTCCACAGGTTGACTGTGCGCTGAGTGAAGAAGAACTTCCTTTTATTTGTTTTAAACTTGCTACCCATTAATTTCATTTAGTGGCCCCTAGTTCTTATATTATGGGAACAAGTACATAACTTTTCCTTATTCACTTTCCTCCACACCACTCATGATTTTATATACCTCTATCATATCCCCCATCCCCCCTTGGTCTCCTCTTTTCCAAGCCGAAAAGTCCTAGCCTCTTTAATCTCTCCTCATATGGGACCCATTCCAAACCCCTAATCATTTTAGTTGCCCTTTTCTGAACCTTTTCTAATGCCAGTATATCTTTTTTGAGATGAGGGGACCACATCTGTATGCAGTATTCAAGATGTGGGCGTACCATGGATTTACAGAAGGGCAATAAGATATTGTCCGTCTTATCTCTATCCCTTTTTTAATGATTCCTAACATCCCATTTGCTTTTCTTACTGCTGCTGCACACTCCATGGACATCTTCAGAGAACTATCCACGCTGACTCCACAATCTTTCTCCTGATTAGTTGTAGCCAAATTATCCCCTATCATAGTGTATGTATAGTTGAGTTTATTTTTTCCAATGTGCATTACTTTACATTTATCAACATTAAATTTCATTTGACATTTTGTTACCCAATCACTTAGTTTTGTGAGATCTTTTTGAAGTTCTTCACAGTCTGCTTTGGTCTTAACTATCTTGAGCAGTTTAGTATCCTCTGCAAACTTTGCCATCTCACTGTTTACCCCTTTCTCCCGATCATTTATGAATAAGTTGAATAGGATTGTTCCTAGGACTGACCCTTGGGGAACACCACTAGTTACTCCTGTCCATTCTGAAAATTTACCATTTATTCCTACCCTTTGTTCCCTGTCTTTCAACCAGTTCTCAATCCATGAAAGGATCTTCCCTCTTATCCCATGACAAGAAAGTGCCATTTTTTCACAGCCACTTTTCAGACTAGAACCACAACTTCACAGTCCCTGGCTTTCCCAGATATATGAATAGGTTCTGCCATCTCCCAGTCCTGCATAGTAAATCTTCCTACTGGAAAGTGTGAGTAAAATAGCAGCTTCTATTGAGATATAGCTGTAGAGAAAGTTCAGAAGACTGACAGCTATCTGTAAAAGCTGTTTTGAAAATTCACTTTCCATATATGCAGTACAGTTTGCATAATTTTCTTAAATATTTATTGTACTTTATCTGAATACATTTATTCTTTATTATCATTACCACACTCCAGTATAAATATGAAGGATATTTCAATCATTCCATTTAATTACAAAAATGAATACATTTCTAAAGATATTTTCAAATGTTTTAAATAAAATAAAAACAAACACTTAACCATCAGATCAGAAGTCACTATCAGATGAAGCAAATTAAGGGGCCAATTTTGCAGACATATTCATATAGGTTACTTGACTTAACTTTCAGGAATTTTAACATGAATGTTTTACTCATGCAAAAAGAATTCAAACTGGAAGTTGATATGAATAATGTAAAGACTATCTAATGTTATTCTTTATTTACATGTTATTTACCTACATTAAAATTGTTAGTTATCCACTCTGGGAACAGAAACTATACCATATTATCTATCACACAACACAAAGCAACACAAAGCAACCAGCTCATGAACATCTCAGAGGCTGAAAATTATTTGCTGAAATCATTCATCCCATACTTAGGAAAATCAAACATATCTACAGAAATCAGGTTTGGTTCTGTAATGATTCACTAACCAAAAGAGGAACTAAAATTATACTGAATAAGATTTGAAATTAGTATTTTCACCAGGTCTAAAGTCAATAACATATGTAAAAGAAGAGAAGAGAGAAAGACACACAAATTGAACATTCAGGATAATGCGTAGAGTAAGTACAATTAAATCATGTCAACTGTATCTGACAACAGTTGCCATCATGTAGGTGAGCTAATAGCCACAAACGTTAATTTATCATCTGTACTGGAAGAAAATATCTTCCACCTTAGACAGCAATATAACTACATTTTGTGCATTCACATTACCATCAGAATAATAATTCATATAATTCATATTTAAAGGTGATGATATATAAAAGGCCTTCATAAAAAACAATATAACAGCGCAGTACAGTTAATGAAGAGCCATATCATCCTCCCAGGATTTATGTGAAGCTCTTCCCCTGAAAAGAAGTGGGGTGTGTGTGTGTGTGGTGGGGGAAGGAGGGAAAGGGTTGTATAAGTGCTGTAGGGGTGGTTGCCTCTATCAGCATCCATTTTCACTGAACCATTGGAAGAGCTCTCAGTGGATCAGCGAATGGGTAGGGGGTTGACAAATGTTGGGTTGGGAGGTAAACATCATACACACACCAAATGTGTGTAACATCCATTCAGGGCTTAATTCAGCCTGATTTAATCCTGAAAGGAGTCCTTCCATGCCAAAGCAAGTGATTTGCTGGCTCATGGCCAGAGCTCTCAGAACATTGAAGGTTTGAGCCCACAATGATCTGATGAAAGTTCTGCCTTCTGAGTTCTCTGGGATTCCTCTTATGTTTATGGAGCTTGGATTCCAAGTTCCTTCCCCAGATAAAGTAGGTCTCATTGTGCAGTGTTCATTCATATTTTGTATGTCTCCGTGACTGAATTTTTCTTCCAGAAGTACAACTTTTAAAATCCATGTGCTTTAACAAATAGGCATTCAATGTCCTTTGATATCAATATATGAACTTCCTACCCAGTGGGCTTCATTTCAAAATCCAGTTGAATCATGGAAGGAAAAAAATAAGCTGTTTTTGCTTTTTTCTTCTTTGCCCCAGTTTTCATCACAAAACCTTTGGCCCCTGCCACTCTCCTAAGATCTTGTCTGCTTTGTCTGCCACATGAACTGTGTGAAATCGTTTCTGAGTGCATTTAAGCCATGACCATCACTCCATTCCAAAAGCCTCTTTGGATTCAATGTACCAAATTTCAAGTATTCTTTCCTCCCTCCTATGGTGTTTAGCTCAAAGATTGGCTAGAAATATTCTTACACCTGAGTGGTCTGGTCTTGAGAAGTCATCTTCAAAAGGCTAGCTCACCTCTTGGCCTGAGTATAACATTCCAGAATGACGGGGGAAAGTGCAGCTAGTTTCATGCTTGATTTCCTTACTTTTTTGTGCATCTCTTTGTTGCTCTTATGGCTTACAAAACATCCAAAAAGAGTCTTTAATTCTTCTGACATATTTTATTCATCTTCTAGAGAGATTGGGGTAGCAGCTAGTTACCTAAATTTCCCATTACTGTCTTCCCCAAAACCAAAAACTAAAAAAAAATGTACTGAAAAGCCAAATAAAATACAGGAGATCAGAGTTGTTGTCTTTCCAGTGGGGTATGATATATATTTTCAGCAGTTTCAAACTCTGCCAACAATGTGGTACACCTCTACCCCAATATAACCCTGTCCTCGGGAGCCAAAAAATTTTACCGCGTTATAGGTGAAACTGCATTATATCAAACTTGTTTTGATCCACCGGAGCGTGCAGCCCCACCACCCTGGAGCGCTGCTTTATCATGTTATATCCAAATTTGTGTTATATCAGGTCGTGTTATATCACGGTAGTGGTGTATTATTTTCATGAGTATTATTTGGCTCTACTCCAAAATTACATCTCTGTTGCTTTTAAATAAGATTGCCTGTACAACTGGGGGACTAGGTGTTAGTTTTAAATGCACTTTAAAATATAGACACAGGTTGTTTTGAAGAGAGAAATTGAAACTGTAGGGTTAGCTTGTGTGTTTGTGTTTTGTTTTGTGTCTCTTTCTTTTTTTCATTCCCTTAAATATTTTCTTTGGCCTTTTCAACCCCATTCACTTATTACTGGTCCCTTCCTCCTCCTCCTCCCACTACTTCTCATTTCTCCCCTCCCCATCTCTTTCTAATTCATCCACTTTCCTTTCTCTTCCTCTGCTTATTTAATGGGCTACATCATCACCTCCTCAGAGAAACCTGCAGGAGAGTGGAAAAAGGAACATAGAATTTCACCGTAGTTGTTCCATCAGCTGTGAGATGTTTTGAAGTGATGCAGACTATGAGGGGGCACTGCCTCCCAAATCCGCAGATCATAGGGATCTGTGGTTGTAGCTCAGGGATGAGCTGCATCTCTTGTCTTCCTGGTGGACACTCTTTCCAAGTGACAGGCTTCAATATACACTCTTCTCAGAGTGGAACCCCATAGTTCACCCTACTTAAGATTGGATCACCAGGCTACAACACACCATATTCCCACCATCTGCCACAGGTACCGTGTGAGTGGTGGCTAATACTCTCTTGTAGTCCCTCACGAATGCACACTCTCAAGCGACAAGTTCCACTACCTCACCTCTCTCAGACTAGAACCCACAGATCTACCAGTCTTACACTGGATATCAGGGTGGCAGCAATTGATACCTGCAAGTCATTCTGGGTACCTGTGACAAGTGGCTTATTAAAGTGACTCAAAACAGCTTTTTCTAAACAGATGTATTGTTCATTGGCGAAAGGTACACAGCAAACAGAGAAAAAGGGATAAATCCACAATAGGCTTGGATGCTTGGAGCTTGCCTGCAGCTCACCACTTCTCTCAAAGGTAGGTAAGCCCAGTGATATATGGTACATTTCTACCATTATTTCATTTTCTGTTTGTCCCTCTTTCTCTCTCACACACCCACACACACATACAGAGCCTCCTTTGATTTAACTCCGGGCAGACAGGCTGTTATCAAGCAGGTAAATTGAGGCATGTGATATTCATTAAAAATATACAGATAAATGCCATATTCTCCACAGTGGTGAAGGGAAGTCCTCACCCATAAGGCAGAACTATCTACGTTGAGGATCTATCCATCCTGCTACTCTGCTGGGCTGCCATATTCACTGGCAACTAAACAGACTCTTTCAGGAACTTTGTTCCCATTGGCTCAGCCTTTCCTCATTGTGCAGTAGCAGTTAGAGAAATGTTCAGAGCACTAACTGCTTGAAGTAGAATTGACTCCTGATTGGACTGATGCATGAAAATCTGTAGAGTCAGCTACAGATGATGCTGTACAGATTACTTAGTCCTTTTCTCCCTCCCTTTATGTCCTTGGTCTCACTCCCAAAATGATTCTAAGCCAACCTCATGAACTTGTGGCACAGAAAGATCTGCGATTCGCAGAGAATTATTCTATAAAAATGGAATTATCTTCTTTTGCACCCAGCAAAGAGATCTACTAATTCTCAATCCCTTCTGCGTTGTCTTGTGGATTCATAAGGAAGAGGCTGGACTCAGAAGTAAGGCTTTATTAGAACTAAAACAGACGTACATAAGGCAAAGGAGAGCCGTGTAATCCCAGCTATGTATCTGGTGAAGCTACCACTAGACTACTTCCAACTGGTTCTCACTAGTCCCAATCCAATTCCCTCTAACATGTGCTCTGCTCTTAAATGCACAGTACATACTCCTAACATCTCCCCTTTCCAGGAAACACAGTCCCCAAAAATTTAACATTTACACTGTTTCTGTATAAATACCATATCATACTCAACTTTGTTAGCAGTGGTCAATGAATCTGTCAGGTGCTCTGCTCAGCCTGTTAAATCTACAAGGCACCACTTCTGTCCTTGCATGAGCTGAATCCGTAGACCACTCTGTTTGCTGAGCTGAAGGATACTCTGTGGTTTTCTCAGTGCTTTGTCCTGTAGCTGATGTATTTGCCTCCTTATCCTGCTCTTCTTCAGGAAGATTCAGATGTCTCCCGTTCTTCTCAAATGTATTTCCCTTAGGAGTCTGTACTTCATGAGATTGTGAGGTAACACCACAAGTCACTACTGCCCTCTGGGCGCAGCAAGTGCCATCATGAATCCACACTGCACCTCTAGGCTTCAAAGGCTTCAACACACTGGACCCTCCATCATAATACATCTTTTGCTGACACTTACCATGTTGTTTGTAGACATCTAAATCAGTATTGCTCTGAGGGATTATTACTAAATTAAGGAGTCTTGTTCTAAACTTCCTGCCAAATAATATATCTGCATCTGACAGTCCATGATTCAGTGGTGCTACTCTACAGTTCAGTATAATCAAATATACCAGCCGGTGGCCTCTTTCAAAAGTCATTTAACAATTTTCACACCATTCTCTACAAGACCATTGGATTGAGGATACTTGGGACATGAAGTTATATGCATAAATCATACTGCCTTGCAATTTTTTTTATTCATGTCCATCAAACTCTGGATCATTATCAGACATGATAGCTTCAGGGACTTCATGCCTGGAAAATATGGATTTTATAAACGTTATAACAGATTTTATGTGATATTTGCTAGTGAAAAAACCTCTGGATAAAGAGAATAATAATCCAAAATGAAAACATATGTAAATAAATCCACCCCAACTTTAGACCATGGCTTCACTGTTCATTGTTTATCAACATAGGCTCGTTTTTCTGTTTAGGTTGATATTTTTGAACTGTGTCATACATTTTAAGAGTTTTCTGTATCTCATTGTTCACATATATGGCCAATAGACTATCTCTTTGGCTCTGCATTTACTTTTCTCCCCGCACAGTTGTCCTTCATGTATTCTTGTGAGCACATCAGCTTGTAACATCTGAGGCACTAGTATTCTATTTTCTATATGCCATCAACAACACAGTTCTGCTTTAAACTGGAAATATGGACTTGGTATGTAATGTCCTGGTCAATAGGTCATTGCCTTAATTACCCTCTGTAAAGTCTCATCATTAGCTGTAGCCTCAGCAAATTCAATCTACTTCCTTTCTGAGACAGGACAATTCTTTTTTTGTTAGGTTGACATGCACTATGTCAGATTCCACCTTTCTTTTTACTACAATTTTATGAAAGGCTCTGTACAATGTGTCCACTTTCCACACCTCTTTTCCTGTTTTGTATTCTATTGTTAAACCATACAATTGGATCTGAAAAAACAGTTGTATTTTGGGTGGAGTGTCAGCTAGCCCCTTCTTTGCAATTGATTATCAGAGGCTTATGGTCTGTTTCTGCAACAATTGGTGTTCCATAAATGAATACATGGAATTTTTTTTCAAGCCATGCACCACAACTAAAGCTTCTGTTTTTATAAAAGCCTGGGATGCATACACCTCAGGTCTCCAATGGTCATCATATTTTTGTAGCAGTGCAGTCCTTATTCCTTCTTTGGAGGCATCAATGGATAATTTGGTCTGCCTCCTGCTGTCAGAATACATTAGGACAGCGGTTTTCTGATTCAATTGTTTTAAAGTTATCAAACTCTTTGTCCTGGTTAGCATCCCATATCCATAGACTATTCTTTTGCATGATTACATGGAAGTTGCTGGTTTGTACAGCCAAATTAGGTATAAATTTACCAACATAATTAACCATTCCTACGAACCTCTATATTACCTCCTTATTTTCTGAGTGTGGCATATTTGTTATAGCTTGTGTTCTGATAGAATCAATATATATCCCTTGTCTCAATTAACCTGCCTCCAATCAGGTAATTTTTCTGAGCCTGAATTTATATTTTTATTTTGCTTCAGGCCTACTGCTTAGTCCTGTCCAATGCTCTCTTTAACCTGCAATTATGTTCTTTTATTGTGCTGCCCCAGATGAGATTATCCTCTAAAAATACTTTTGTGCTTTCAATTTCCTCAATATTTGCTGCACAGTTCTATGAAAGACATCTGGAGTGGATTTTAGATCAAACGGTAATCTGAGAAAGCAATACCTTTCATAATTTGGAGCACCTCCGATCTAAGGGAATCTGCCCGAGCCCAGACAATGCGTCTAAAGTAGTAAAATACTTTGCACCAGTCATATCCCCAAAAATGTCTTCCCTGGTAGGTAACTGAAAAGGTTTTCTTTTGATATATTTGTTAAGATCTTTAGGATTTAGGCATAATCTCAGTGTTACATCCTTTTTTCTACTAATACTAATGAATGCACCCATTCTGTAGGCTCTTTGGCTCTTCTAACAATGTCTGTTGTTACTAAACGATCCAGTTCTTCTTTGAGCTTTTCCCCCCTCATACTTAGAGCTTAGAGTAATATTTCCAGGGACATGTATGATAGGACAATTTGTTTCTGTTAGTTCAATTTTCTATTCAGTTGCTAGTTTTTCTGTGCCTCCAAAAACATCCTGATACTGTTCCTCTATGCCTGTGGCCCTTATCTCTTCTACCATGTGAATTCTTTGTATCAGTTCAAGGGTTTGACATGTTTTTAAACCCAATATAGGTGCTTCATTCCCTTTAACTATCACTAAGTTTACCAATTCTATTTGAGCTTTTGTCTTTACTTCCAGTACACATGTACAAGTAGGAACAAGGTCCCTATTATAAGCTTTCCATTCAACCTGTTTGCTCACCATGTTCCTTGTTTTTTTCTTCAACCTTTTAACATTAATATCTGAAACAACATTTACCTGAGCACCAGTGTCAAATTTGTAGGTTGTAAAAGTCCCATTAGTCTCTAAGGCAATTGTCCATTCATCTGTTCCTTCCTCTTCAGATATAGCTCCTACATAGAACACCTCTTCTGTGTTGCTGTTAGGGTGACCAGACAACAAGTGTGAAAAATCGGGATGGGGGTAATAGGAGCCCATATTAAAAAAAGACCCAAAAATCAGGACTGTCCCTATACAATCAGGACATCTGGTCACCCTAGTTGCTGTTCATGCTCTTTTCCTGGATTCCTGCATCAGCATGCAGGCTTTGCTTCCTCTTCTGCAGTTGTTTATCCCGGTTGCAGACTTTGGCAAAATGATTGTATTTCTTACAAATATTGTAGCATTCACCAAAAGCTAGGCATTGCTGAGGTCTGTGTTTGTGTCCACATCTTGTGCAGACCTAGAAGCTATCCCTTGCAAATTCTCATGCTTTGCTTTTTCAAGCTTCTTTGTGTTTTTGTTCCTTACTGACTTACTGCTTGCCAGGTTCCCCCCCCCACCCCGTCAGTCTATCCAGAATGGCAGTTTCCTGTTCTCCTTCCATTATTTTTATTCCATTCAGAGTGATTTCTGCTGCATGACCAATCTTACTGCTTTTTCCAAAGTGAAATCCATATCTTCCAATAGGTTTTTGTTGTTGTTGGGGTTTTTTTGGCAGCTTTGGATCTCTGATTCCAATTCCAATTTGATTCCTTATAACTGAATCTGTTAACTGTTCTTAGTGGGAGATTTGGCTCATTACTTTCAGCTCTGTTAAGAATTTTTCAAAGGTCTTGCCTTCCTTTTGTCTTCCACGGTGAAACTTTTACCTTTCAAATCTCTGACTTTTTAAAGGTATACAATAGTCTTCAAATTTCTGCAAAATTGTGTCATAACTTGCTCTCTCTGCCTGATTTAGTTGCATGCTATTAAAGACAGCAACTGCCTCAAGTCCTGCAATGTTTAAGAATATTGCTGTTTTCTGCTGATCTTCTTTTTCACCAAAGCCAGCTGCTTGCATATATACATATGAACACTTTGAATCTCTTCCAGGAGCTTGCTGCATTATCTGAGAGTTTCCATTCCTTGCAGGCTTTTACTTACTCTGTCTTCATGAGAACTCCTTTACTCCTTCACACAGTCCTCTTTTGTCTGTCCTCATTTATACCTCACTGTGGTACCATGTGTTATCTTGTGCATTCATAACAAGGAAGGCAGAGTCTGGACTCAGAAGTCAGGCTTTACTAGAACTAAAACAGAGTTATATAAGACAAAGGAGAGCCATGTGCTCCTAGATGTATATCTGGTGAAGCTGCCACCAATGCTTCCAATCCAGCTCCCTCTAATTTGTACTCTGCTCTTAAAGGCACAGTGTATACTCTTAACATGTTCCACTTGCAAAAAGAAACAGCCCCAATATCTTTTATTATTTATAGTAAGTTCCTATGCATACCCATCCTCCCCAGAATGAATGTATCACAATTCCACAAACCACCAACGTCCACAGGAAAAGCAGACTAGTCTTAAAGATGGGCCACCTATTCATCATGACTAAGGCAATGATTTAGTCATGGAGGTCATGTAAGTAACAGAATCCATTACTTCTAGCAACCTCCGTGACTTCAGCCTGTGGTGGTCGGGAGCTGCAGGGTACCCCGCCGCCCACATGGAGCTGTGGCATACCCCGCCACCTCTGGTGGCCCCTGGAGCTCCAAACTGCCATGGATGGTGTGGGGGAACCCTGAAGCTCCCAGATGCTGTGGGGGAACCCCTGAGCTCCTGGCCTCTGCAGGGGAATGCCCCAGCTCCCTTTGGCCGGGGAGGAACCCCCCCAACTCCCAGCCACCTTGGAGAGGAAGCCTCCCAGCCACTGGGGGGCTGTCGGGGGAAACCGTGAGCTCCTGGCCACCATGGGGATACCCCCAAGCTCCGGGCCACCCCAGGCCCTGGAGCTGTGAGTGGCAGGGGAGCCCCGCAGCTCCCAGCTGACATGGGAGACAGGGGCACCCCACAGCTCCCAGCTTCCATGGGTAGCTGGGGATCCCCAGACCTGTAAGCAGTAGGGGTGCCCCACAGCTACTGCAGGCAGCTCATAACCGCTGAGCAGCTGCCCCACTTCAGGTGGTGTGGGGATCCGCAGATCCCCATTTTGTCATGGATATTTTTAGTAAAAGTCACGGACAGGTCACAGCTTCCCTGAATTTTTCTTTTTTGCCCATTGCCTGTCTGTGACTTTTACTAAAAATATCTGTGACAAAATCTTAGCCATAGTCATGACAGCATGAAAGGGAGGCAATTCCACTCCAGCCAGCAACTAAAAAAATCTAGTAAAAAAGTCTAGCCTAGGTTTTCAGAACACTGTAGTTTCCTGAATCTCTGGCAAAGCTACTTCATGTATAGTTTCAGCAGTTTCAAACTGCCAAAAATGTGGTATTATTTTTAAAAGAGGAAGCAAATTAATGAAGGACATGAGAGGTAAATGAAAGCATGTCATGGAATGAAACCCATAGTTCAAAAGCTTTTAATAAATTAAAACGAACAAAAGCAATTTACAGAGTGTTTTATCTATGTCACTACGATGAGGTTTTATTGCTGTGATATCATAATTTGGCTGTCTTTGACCCCCTTCACTTGGCAGCTCTTGCTCTAAAAACATTATGCACAGATCATGCCAGCTCACAAAGCTGAATGCCAGGGGCCTCCTTTGTTTGGGCAGCAATCAAGGGGACTTGTAGGTTTACATAGAGACATGTACATTTATTTTCCAGGGGCCAAATCTTGAAGTCTTTTCTCCTTGATTTCAGTGTGGGTAATGACTGAATAAAGAGATCAGGATTTGGCCCTATAATTGCACAGTTGTGAGCTGTTTTCAATATTTCCCAGAAAATTACCCTTGTTTACAAATGTATCCAGATTTTACATTGAACTTTCTCCTTCTCTCCTGCCCTTAAAGATAACTGAATTCCTATACATGTTTGTACTTGTGAATTCATAGATTTATACACTCATGCCTCTTTAATCCCTATTAAACTAATCTGAAGTCACATCAGGCTAACTATCCACAGTAAAATGGATTAGACAAGCCAGTAGATCAGATATAGAAATTATTATGGACACTTTTCCTGTCTACTCTTCATGCATTTAGAGTACTAGTTTCACATAAATAAGTTTGTCCTCTTTAATTCCTTTGTGATTAAGCAAATTCACAAATAAAATCAGTTCTTAGAGAATCATTAATATGAAGTACAGCAGACAGTGCTCTTAATTAGGGCTTTTCATACCTACTGAGTCTGTTCTATAGTAAAATTACTTACATATTAATTGACTACTTTATTTCAATTTATGCAGCAAAATCTATATAATTGCCATAAAACACCTTTAAGAATGTCTCAAGAGTAGCTGACATCTCATTAAAAACAGAAGAATATTCTTTGTAAAACCAATCTGCGTGTATATACATGTTTACTATTTTTCTTCTGTCACTATTTATTAGAATATAATAGAATTATGCAAAAATCTTGACAAGCCTGTGGTGATTTTATACATGCCAGGGGCATACAGTCCCTTTATACTGCTCCAGTAGTATATTGCAGCCTTAAGATGTGTGTAAATTACATTTAAACCCATTTTGGACCCTTTAGGTTGTCAGAGTGGCATAAAAGGGGCTTTGGATTAAATGACATTAAGACCTGCTCTGCAGAATGTTCAGAGAAGAATTGTGTTTTCAGTTCTTCTTAACACTTCTAAAAGTTAATGCCTGACACAAAGAGAGACATTAAAACATATATCAGATTATTAAAATGAAGTGCTGGCAGAATGTAAATGTTCCTAAATTAGTTTCCTATGCATTGTTAAAATGGGATGATCAAAAATTTTGAATATTGGATTACAAATTTTATATCATGTATAAAATCTCTACTCAATCCATAAACAAATGGCTAGGATAACAAAACTGTTGATAAACGTATTTTAAATCGCAGTAATTTCTGCAACAATTGATCATTTCAGTTTGAGAATAATGCTAAAAACCCATTTTACAAATCTGAAAGTGTAGAGGGGCCTTAAAAGGGGTATAAATTACATTGACCCCCACACATACTTTAAGGCCTTTTACACTGCTAGATTAGTGTAATAGGTCTTTGTATAAATTTTAATTAGGCCCAATAGTTTTTTAAAGATAGGAATAGCTAAGGACCCAATGATACAAAACTTTAGTAATGTAAGTGTCTGCAAGACTGGGCAGAGATTGTTTAAAATAATGATCCTCCTAGAATAAGTTTCAAATTCTAGTTCTCCAATATATTTTTCATTTCATTGTACTGATTTTGAAAGGTGTCTGAATGACTGAATTGGAGACAGAAGAGCTCTATTTATTCACATAACAGTTACAGCCCAGGTAGTGTGATGTGGACACCTAGCTAACATAGATTGAGACCATCAAAATTGTTTCTTTTTCTAATAAGAAACAGCAGCCTCTTACCTTTTGAACTTTCCGATTGTGAAGTACTTCTCATTGTGAAATGTATGCAGAAATGAGGTTTTTACTAGAGACAGGTGTTGCTCAAAAGGTTCATACAGATACAGAAAAGCATCCAAAAGTTCAGAAGATGATCTGAAACACTTAGTTTAGAGAATCAGGCTGGACAACTAAAGATATTTTTTGTTGTTGTTTTTCTTTTCGCAAGACTTATGGCAAGTCCTTTCTTACTACTTTTTGATATGTGTGTTCCAAACCCTGACTGACATAAGGAAGAGAAAAGCTTTGTGAAAATAAACAAAATCACCAGCCAAAGTTTGATGCAACTTTTTGACCCTTCAAAACAGATTCAGGTTTGTTTCAAAATTCAGATTTGTGCCATACCAGTGTTTAAACCTGCCCATGCCTGCTACTCTATGAGTTAGGGGTATGGTTCACTAGCTCTCATCGCACTAATATGAGTATGAATAGCTGTGTAGCCAAGGTGGCAGCAGCAGAGCCATGTCTTAGCAGTCCCGGGTATGTACCCATGGGATTCAAGCAGGTTTGTACTCAGCATGGCTCCACTGCTGCCACCTGTGCTATGTTGGCTACACAGCTATTTATACTCATGTTAGCCCAATGAGAGCTAGCACAGGTATGTGTACACGAGAAGGTGTAAATGGTGCCTTTAACTGCTTCTGCTAAAGCACTGTGGGCAAAGCTGAGAAGAGGCAAGAATAGGCTGCGGTAATCACCACTGATAGTCTCCCACCTGTGGGAAGGAGTGAGGAGAGGGGATAATGGCTGAGATATTAGAGAAGCAGCAGGAAGGTGGAACTGCTGGTGATGGTTCCTGTGGCAATGCAGCTGTTGCACCTCATGGCTTCTGTGTAAGTAACTGCATAATATTATATGTGGGGCTAGTTGCTCCACCTATGACTATGGGTGCTCAACTGTCATATGACCCTATCTGCAGTTGTTTGTAATTTTGTGAAATTTTAATCATTTGGTCCAAAATTTTCCATGCTGGGTGTCCGTCTCAGGCTGATTTTTTGCTTTTTCTTTTGTTGTTCAGCCACTTCTGAGAACAAGGCTAGGGGCAAATATATTGTTTTGCTCATGTTAAAAATATTATTGAGATCTTTTTTCTTTTAAATGCTCTAGCATCCCCTCATGGTGGAGCAGGGACTTGAAATTTAAAAGGAGAGGGTCCCTTTGTGCCAGTGTGTGCCTTTTGTCAATCCTCTGAAAATCCACCCAAATTAGACCAAGTTAGGAACCTCTGAAGAATCATGATTTGCACTTGCTCAGTAGTGACTTCTTAGATTTTAGTAGCTAAAATCACCAAAGATGCCTTCTGCACAGAGCATGCTTGAGCCTCTGAAAGTTCCTAGTGCTGACCAGACTGTGTATATCCCATCCCCACAGACCAACTAAGCATTTGCCAGCCCAGGAATAGGAAGGCTCAGAAGGACTTTCAGATGGACTTTTATTGCTCCCAGCTGCTCTGAGCTGGTGATGCTCTGAGCCTGTCTCTCCTGTGTTCTCAGTGACCTCTGCCTGGCACCCAAGCATCATGGAAGAGACAGCCATAAGATCTGAATGCAGAGTGGACAAAAGCCAGACCAGTGGACGTGATAAGAGAAGACTGAGACAAGGGGTCTGGTGAGACTGGGACTGGAGAGATGAGAGAGAAACTATGACAGAAAGGGGGAGAATGGGACTGACTGTTCAGCTAAACTGGGACTGGAAGCTGGGGTCTGGGATCTGGGACTTGAAGCCACTTGCCTGAGGAAAGGAACATTGAGATTGGATGAGGAGCTGGCAGTAGAGAGAAAGACTGGAACTGGTTGAACAAAGAGACTAGGATTAGGAAGTAGTGAGGGGAACCGGAGGAGGGAGGAAGGGAGACAGATGTGACAAGCACCTGGGATGGAGGATGGAGAACTGGCACTGGCTGAACAAAGAGACTGGGAAAATAAGCCATGGAAGTGGTGGGGAGACTGAGATTGGATAAGAAAACTGGGGAAGGAGACCAGGACTGAGAACCAGGAAGGAGAGACAGATTGTATAAGAAGGTAGGAGGGGAAAACTGGGACTGTCTGGGCAAGGAAAGTGGGAATGGGAGGGGAAAAGACTGGGAGTTGGGAGGAGACTGGGACATGTTCCCAGAGACTGTCAAGTTCAGAGGGGAGATGAGGGTGGCTGGACAAGGAGATTGAGCCTGAGATGGGACTGGAACAAGGAGCCAGGGGTAGGGAAGAGACAGGACAGGGAAGGTTGGAGGGGATAGGACAGAAGGAGTAATACTTGACAGAAACAGGCAGAAGAGTCTGTGTCCAATAGAGAACACTCCCCTTCAGATCCTAAAATGGAATCAAAGATTCCTGAGTCTCACTATTCCTCTGCTAACTGTGAAACCCACTGGGAAAGTGTCTCATTGCTCTCCAGTGCTGGTCAACTCAGAGGATGACAACACACTATTGCTATAATTTAGTCTGTTAGATCAAGTGGCAGATGTCTGTGCAGTAGATCTAAACGTTCCAGTCCCTTGATGACCCACATGGTTATCAATAAGATGCCACATCGTGAAATTTCTGTTTTTTTCAATTTGCTTTTTAAAAACCTAGGAAATGACACACAAAAATATGTATTAAAACATTTATTAAGATTGCAAAGTCAAGCACTCAAAAGTTAGGAAAAGTCAGAATCAAGGCTGCCTGTGCAACTTTAATTCACCCTCTTTTTACGCATTATGATTCATAATTTATGAATTGTCTTTAATTACGCAATCACATACTACTTTTTGTTCTACATGGCCCCTTCCCCATTCAGTAGACAGGCTGGACTTGCTTTCAGCATGAATCAGGCTTGTTTGAGGAGGAAGGCTGTCGTTCATAGGTATTCTGCCTCATTTGTTGCAGAAGTTGGAAGGTGAGTGTCGTGAATGACTGCAGCAAGAAAGGAAAGGTCTCATGGTTAAGACATTTGAATGCTGCACTAGGGAACTCGATTCTATGCCTGCCTGTATCACAGAGGTCCTGTGTGATGCTAAGCAAGTTACTTAAAGCAAACATTGTACAGCTGGTCATTAATTGGATCTGATTTGCAGAAGCGCTCAGCGCTCACAACTGCAACTGAAGTCAATGTGAACTGTTCTTGAATATATAAAGTGCTATATAATGCGAAGTGCTTTGAAAAATTTGGTCCTCGATATCTCAGATTGGCTACCCAAAATTAGTGGATACTTCTGACATTAATCTCTCCATTCAATATCTCCCTCCCTATCTGTAAAAGGAGAATAATACTGTGATGTATCTGCAAAGCAGGGGACTACAACTCCCATCAGCCCCCCCCCATTGTACTTCCCCTTCTCCTGACCAGAGAAAGGTCATGAACAAGGAAGTGGCTGGGTTCTTTAGCAATGAGAGGGGAACCACAGGACAGCAGGGAGCTAGAGAGAAGCCAGAGCAAGCATGGGAAGAGTTGCATGTGGAACAGGTTGTGTCTGCCTGACAGCACAGGTGGGTGCAGGTCTGTGTGGGACTAATGGGGGAGCAGCAGCAGGGAAGGGAACCAGTGCAAAGGGTCCTCAATGAGATACTCTGAGCCTGGCTTGGAAACCTGCAAATGCTTATTTCCTTCAATTGAAACTAAATTGGAGCAGGCATCTGAAGTCATAGGCCTGAAGATCCCTGACTCTCAGTTGGACTGTCAGAGGTACTCAAATGGTTTGAACTGTAACTGGTTAAGTCTCCTCACCTAGGATATTCGCAACCTTCCCCTTTCTAGCAACTCTAAAAACCGCTACCTTAGCCATGTGTTTGAGTGGTTATTAGAACTCACCAGGGTTAGCTCCTACAAGGTCTCGCTGCTGAAGCACCTGCACTGCTTTCCTCCAAGTCCTAGTACACTGGGCATGCTACTGGCAGCTGAGGGGTTTGGAGTAGAGAGTAAACCCCAGAACTGTAATAGCTCCTCATGACCTCACAGGAGTGTTAAGAAGATAAACTAATTTTCTTGGTGTAGCATTCAGATACTAAATTGATAAGTGCCATGGAAAAGCCCATGAGGAAATTAATAATTCTGTCTTAAGAGCATGGTTTGTCTAATATACACTGTAGTAAATAAAGCATAGGGCACACACTGAATAAAATATAGTTGCTTATTTATTCTACACCATTCATCCGGGCACTGAATAAGACACGGGCTCTCTGGAAAAAATAGTATGTGATCATGTCATTAAAGACTGTCTCATAATGCATTCATCCAAAGCAGAGAATTAAAGTTGCAGAGGCAACTTTAATTCTGGTGTTTCCTATTTTTGGAATGATTGACTTTGCAACCTTAATAAAGTTTTTTCAAAATAGTTTCAAAATGTGTGTGAGATTTTTATGACTCTTGTATGTTTTCCAACTTGTTGCATGATTTCTGTCATTTGAATGTAATATTTTTTGGACAGGGCATGTATCTACCTTTAAGTCTAGAAAGCTGGTGGCACATTTTTAGGCACTTCAGAAACGTATATGATTTTGTATGACAGATGGAATAGAATTTGAGAAGAGCAAAATTACGGTACTCTTTTCATGCACTAAATCTTAGTACTAATGAAGAAGGGAAGAGAAACAAACAAAACTTGACGTTAAGGCTGGATAGTTGCTAATTAAAATGTTTCCAAAGTTTTATTTGAGGGTTTCTTTGTATGGCAAGAAAAAGTGTAGTCAATATATATAACTTTTTCCATATCAGTGTAACTTAAGTTGATTAAGATTGTGTATGAAGTCAGCGTAGGGAATGACAAGTTCTGAGTTGTATGAGAAAAAATGTAATGGAAAAGAACTTCATTGAACTTTGAAGGAGCATTTAAAAACAGGCATTGTTTGACATCTAAATCTTGGGACTGTTGCAATTGGGGGATCTCGTTTAGGCTATTGAGCACAGAATATCAGGCCTTTGGCTAGAAGAGATAGCCCTAGGCAGTGCCAAGGTAGGTTATGCACTAAGCCTTTGAGAAAATTGTAACCCAAACAACGACAATCAACAAAGACAGCGACAAATGGAAAAGAAGTGGGGAAGAATAATGACATTTGGTGCTGAACCATATGTGCGTGGTTTGAAAGACATGACTGAATTGTTTTTGATGCTCTATTATTCTGACATTTAGAATGAGGCAAATTTCCATTTCCATTAATGTGCTGCCAAATAGAAGGGGAACTGTCGCAAATTTGAGACTAAAGAAAGCTGTTCCTCAAACTTGTACTAAGCATAATCAATGTACTTACTAAGCAGCAAAATATTATAATGTATTATAGAACTGGTTATTATTCATTATGCCTTTTGAATAATATGATATGTATGTGATGATATAACATAAGCTTTTTGGGTCCGGGGCCATGTCTTTGCATATATTTGTACACCAATTAGTACAATGGGGCCTGATCCTGATTGGTCCTTTGGGCACTCCTGTGATATAAATGTGTGTTTAATAATAACTAATAAAGTGAAGATATAACCCAATATGAAAGAAAGTATTGCAAAAATGTTTTAAAAGCTCAACAACAAAATGAGCCTATATTTGATTTATTTATCTATGTTATTTCATTCAAATGGAAGCAGAGGGCCTTAGCCTCTCATCTCTGCATTTCTGGTAACAACTTCCAATTTGATTCAGTTTGGTATACAGTAGTGAATGAAATTAATTGTCATCTGATGCTTGTTCAGTCATGTATGTGAAATGGCTTGATGGAGTTAGACTTATCAAACCAATGTTTACATCACAAAAAGACAGCACTTTTGGCACCTTTTTTGAAATTCTCAGAAAAGAAATCAAGAACCTCTAAAGTCTGAAATATATGCATGGGGCGGTGTGAAGAAGCTTACACTGTTGCCCCTTTGTCTGTTCTGTTCTGTGTATGATAACAAGAGGGATTCAGTTTCCACTTCGGTTAACACAACACCTTTCACAAACACTGAATTCAGTTTTTTGGTTTTTTTAAGATATATCCTTTGCAGGAAACTAAGGTAAGCAAGTCTACCTTTTCAAAGCCTGCTTTTCTGTTTGCATTTGTTAAGGTTCAGGGTTTGCTAATCATTCATCCACCCACAGAAAATTAGGTGGGTCTGGGTAGAGGATGTTCCAGTGAAGAAAGCTGAAAAGCCCTTGGTTTTTCAAAGTATTACTAAGTGAAGAAAGTAATAGCTGTTTTTTTTTTCATTTCATTCATTCCATTTTAAAATGGATGAACAGTTTTACAAAATGAGAAGAGATTGAAGGTAACAAGCCCCAGACTCAGAATTCAGGACCTGACTTGACTGAGATATTCCTGACTAATTCATTCCCGTTACCTTCTGTGTCTCTGCCTTTCTGTTGAATGACCCTCCATGCTGTAGTATGCTGAAATCCAGATGTTCTATTTTCAGTGTGCTTAAGAACATCCTGAATCAATGGTACTCTCCTGACTTTTGGAGCAGCAATACATCTACCTATGTGATGGATGGGCCTGATGACAGGGGCAACATAAAATCAGTAGCAACATCCAGTGGTCAAAAGAAAAGAGATGAAGGGATATTTTTCATAACCCTTCTCTATTTGGGTTTTCTTTAACTCATTTACATGTTTCAGTTTGACTCACTGGATCTCCGATCCCGTGGATATGGCGGGTCTGATATAACTCCCAATGAAGCCAATAGGAGTGCTTCTACTGACTTTAATGAGAACTGGTTCAGGCCCTGTCAGTACATTCTTGCATAAACTGTACATGAAGTTTTGTCTTTTTGCTACATTTGGCAGCATTACCCTAGAAAGCCCCTAGGTGGTGAATGCAAATTTTTACTTCCTTTCTGTGGAGTAGACTGGGGTGAGACGTCTTTCATTTCACTCAGGACAATAGAAAATCGTCCACCCCAATCTCCTCACCAAGCTCTCTACCCTGCTATTCCCCTCAAGCTTGCTGAATCATAATTCCTGTCTGATACCAAGTTCCACCCCCTATGTAGATTCTTGGAACACTTTCCTCACATGTTGCAAATTCATTTATTTGCATGATTCACAAACTCCCTTTTAAACATACAGTGCCCTGAGCCTCATATATGGGGGAGGGGGGTTTTCTTCTTCTTCTTCTAATAACTTCATCATCCCTTGCCCATGACATTTTGCAAACTTTGCAATACTTTTTTTCCATCCTGCTAGAGTGGTAAAGGTTAAGAAAAGATACAAGAGCTAATAAGACATTACAAATTTACTTAAACACTTTAAAGTAAATTTATTACTAGGTCCCAAATTGGCAGACATGGAACTTGAAGACCTTAATTAATCCCCAGAGCAGGTAGTACAGATACTGAATGGGCAGTATGATATTGAAGAGCTAGTTTTCCCCCAAACACCCCTCCAACGTATATCAATCCTATGCTGAAGTATTCAACTCATACTGAGAGGTTAGCTCAGTCTCTATGCCTAATCATTTTTTAAAAATCTGTATTTTTTCACATTTAAAGCATAAAGACACAGGTTTAGCCTTAAGAGTTTACAAACTTTTCTTCTATAAACATTTTAAAGGTATATAAACTGTAGATTGTAACACTTGGGCTACATTTAAATAATCTCTCTTCTGAAGCATGAATATGATACAGTAGAAATAAAAAATCTGAATTGTTAGGAGGAAAACAAACACTGGAGATCAGGAAGAAAGAAAAAGAAAACAGAGGGAGGAGATGTTATTAGTCATATCCTGGCCTTTCTGCTAAGACTGCTGACAAAGGTACTAGTTAATGTTCCTTTTGCCTGGGAGTTGATAATGTGAATGGCTCTCCAATGGGAAATAGACTGAGACCACAAATTTATTTGACATGAGCTACAAAGAAATTATCAGCTAGTAATAGCTTTTAATAATTACTGACCTGGTCTGGATTTTACATTTCACTGTGGGACCTCCCCTGGATCATTCTCTGATCACTCAGACACTGTGAACGCTACATTCTTCAATGGGCCATGGATGAAGTTTAGTCTTATTGTGAATTTTGTCACCGGTATCTGGAAGAACTTCCAGATTAGGGTTTACTCCTTTTTCTTCTGTGGAGTGGGTGCAACATCTTAAGTTTGAACCAACAACCTACACATCAAAAAGCTTTGAATCCTAGGTCACAGAGTATAACTGGACCTTAAGGGTCTGTCTACAGTTCAATAAAACACCTGTAGCTGGCCTGAACTCCTACACTGAAATTGTATAGCCCCCCAGCCCAAGCCCCAGCCATAAGAACACAAGAATGGCCATACTGGGTCAGATCAAAGGTCCATCCAGCCCAGTATCCTGTCTACCGACAGTGGTCAATGCCAGGTGTCCCAGAGGGAGTGAACCTAACAGGTAATGATCTAGTGATCTCTCTCCTGCCATCCATCTCCACCCTCTGACAAACAGAGGCTAGGGACACCATTCCTTACCCATCCGGGCTAATTGCCATTAATGGACTTAACTTCCATGAATTTATCCAGTTTGCTTTTAAACCCTGTTATACTCCTAGCCTTCATAACCTCCTCAGGCAAGGAGTTCCACAGGTTGACTGTGCGCTGAGTGAAGAAGAACTTCCTTTTATTTGTTTTAAACCTGCTACCCATTAATTTCATTTGGTGGCCCCTAGTTCTTATATTATGGGAACAAGTAAATAACTTTTCCTTATTCACTTTTCTCCACACCACTCATGATTTTATATACCTTTATCATATCCCCCCTTAGTCTCCTCTTTTCCAAGCCGAAGAGTCCTAGCCTCTTTAATCTCTCCTTATATGGGACCTGTTCCAAACCCCTAATGATTTTAGTTGCCCTTTTCTGAACCTTTTCTAAAGCCAGTAGATCTTTTTTGAGATGAGGGGACCACATCTGTATGCAGTATTCAAGATGTGGGAATACCATGGATTTATAGAAGGGCAATAAGATATTCTCCATCTTATTCTCTATCCCTTTTTTAATGATTCCTAACATCCCGTTTGCTTTTTTGACTGCCGCTGCACACTCCGTGGACGTCTTCAGAAAACTATCCATGCTGACTCCAAGATCTTTCTCCTGATTAGTTGTAGCTAAATTATCCCCCATCATATTGTATGTATAGTTGGGTTTATTTTTTCCAATGTGCATTACTTTACATTTATCCACATTAAATTTCATTTGCCATTTTGTTGCTCAATCAGTTAGTTTTGTGAGATCTTTTTGAAGTTCTTCACAGTCTTAACTATCTTGAGCAGTTTCATGTCCTCTGCAAACTTTGTCACCTCACTGTTTACCCCTTTTTCCAGATCATTTATCAATAAGTTGAATAGGATTGTTCCTAGGACTGACCCTTGGGGAACACCACTAGTTACCCCTCTCCATTCTGAAAATTTACCATTTATTCCTGCCCTTCGTTCACTGTCTTTTAACAAGTTCTCAGTCCATGAAAGGATCTTCCCTCTTATCCCATGACAACTTAATTTACCTAAGAACCTTTGGTGAGGGACTTGCCAAAGGCTTTCTGGAAATCTAAGTATGTCCACTGGGTCCCCCTTGTCCATATGTTTGTTGACCCCTCTCATAGAATTCTAATAGATTAGACATGATCTCCCTTTACAGAAACCATATTGACTTTTGCGCAACAATTTATGTTCTTCTACATGTCTGACAATTTTATTCTTTACTATTGTTTCAACTAATTTGCCCAGTACTGACGTTAGACTTACCGGTCTGTAATTGCCAGGATCATCTCTAGAGCCCTTCTTAAATATTGGCGTTACATTAGCTATCGTCCAGTCATTGGGTACAGTAGCTGATTTAAAGGACAGGTTACAAACCATAGTTAATAGTTCTGCAATTTCACATTTTGAATTCTTTCAGAACTCTTGGGTGAATGACATCTGGTCCCAGTGACTTGTAACTGTTAAGTTTCTCAATTTAATTCCAAAACCTCCTCTAGTGACATTTCAATCTGTGACAATTCCTCAGATTTGTCACCTACAAAAGACATCTCAGGTTTGGGAATCTCCCTAACATCCTCAGCTGTGAAGACTGAAGCAAAGAATTCATCTAGTTTCTGTGCGATGACTGTTGTCTTTAAGTGCTTTTTTTGTATCTCGATCGTCCAGAGGCCCCACTGGTTGTTTAGCAGGTTTCCTGCTTCTGATGTACTTAAAAAACATTTTGTTATTACCTTTTGAGTTTTTGACTAGCTGTTCTTCAACCTCCTTTTTGGCTTTTCTTGTTACATTTTTACATTTAATTTGGCAGTGTTTATGCTCCTTTCTATTTACCTCATTAGGATTTGACTTCAACTTTTTATTTCTCACTGCTTCTTTTACATGGTTGTTAAACCATGGTGGCTCTTTTTTAGTTCTTTTACTGTGTTTTTTTTAATTTGGGGTATACATTTAAGTTGAGTCTCTATTATGGTGTCTTTAAAAAGTGTCCATGCAGCTTTCAGGGATTTCACTCTAGTCACTGTACCTTTTAATTTCTGACCCCCGCATTACCTGTTCTGTCCTTCCGATATATCTGCCAGGGGTGTTTTATTCATGCAGTGTAGAAATACCCATAGCGAACATGAGAGGCTAACACAGTCTAAGAGTAAGGGCTTGTCTATACACAGACTGGGAGCAAAATAATTAAGTATAACTCACATCTTTATTATTTAGTGGAAGTCATGCATGATTTCTCTTATTTTAGGCTAAAAGCACTCTTTTGCAATATTTCTTAAATCACTAAAAAACTAACTTAAGCCCAACTGATCTTGGACTGTAAATCCCTTACACACCTAACTCACGGACTTTCTACTGGAGTTGGGCACCTAACTCCTTTAAGCACTTCTGAAAATCTCACCTGTAAAACATTTTGGGATCCCTCAGAAGCAGAGATTATAAGATATAAATCCTCACTCTCTGGAAAACATTTTCAGTCAGCTAACACAGGTCACGGTCTTCTAAGACAGTTGTTTCTTCTTTTTCAATGTTTCCTTATCATAACTATGTATAGTAATTAAACAGTCTTCCTGTATCTGCTTAGCAACTATCGTTCTATTATTTCAGAAATAATTTATAAACACAATGTATTATTCTTGTGGTCCTGTATTGTCAAGGAAATTTTATTCCAAAATCAGATACATATAATCAGAAGTGCCACATTTTGAAGGACTAACTTGTGTATGAGTCACTGAATTACTGTAGGAGACATATCCTTTAAAGATTTTTTTTTCCACTAGATCCTTAGTGGAAAGAGATTAAAATAATTATGTTCCCTTTATTTAAGTCCAATACTGTGCTCTCTATTTGAGAGACTTACAGACTGTGTGCTAACTTCACCCTAGTTTGGAAGAATTCATAGCACTGAATATTCATATGGCATATATGATACAGACACTGAACCCAATTTAGTAAATGAATACTTGTAATTTCACCAAAGCCCCTCTGAGAGATTATTATGCAGATTTATGAAGGAATATTGCTGAAGCAATTCTTGGCTGTGTTTTCAGTCACTAAGGACTTAAAGTATGTAAACCTAAAATAATTTCAGACTTATTTACTGCTGCTGCTTTCATCTTCTGAACTTTCCTGACATCATTTTTCTCACCATTTTGTATTCAACGTTCCCTCCATTGTCCTTGCCCTTGAGCAAAGAGCCAGTGTCACATCTACAAGTGTTGCCAAGTTACTCCCAACAATATCCTTGCTGCCATAGTGTCTGCAATCTGTTCCAGTCCTGTTGCTACAAAATTGCAATACAGACACAGACATAGGCATGCATGCAGTACATTGTCACACAGAGAAATATAGACCAGGAGACAAACAAACTGTGAGCCGGATTTTGACACACTTTGTCATGATGAATATTACCTTATTATTTGCTTTGTGAGTGTATATATAATCAGTGCAAAGAATGGGATATTTCAGCACTAGGCTGAAGGGGTCTGACCCTGAATCATTTTTGACTTTGCTTTGGAGTTCAGCTAATTTGCTGTCAATTCATTTCTGCACTGGTGATTCTGCAATACAGTGTCATTTTAAAAGGATAATGGACCAACCCATTTTTTGCAGTGATCTCCAGAACCCAGCATATTTCCACTTCAGTATTGCTCCTTTAATTGTCAGAGTAAATGTATTACTGCTTTTCAATATTTAAAATAATGTTTTAATATCTAATAGCCTGTTGATCTTTGTGAGTTCTCTGACATTGCTACCAAAAATTTAAAAAAGCAGCTAACAAATATCCCATCATTATAACCAATCTCGTATCACAGCCCTGCAGACACAATTCATTAAGGAAATGAGTCACCATCAGCCTATCTAAATTGTTGAAGGCACAGGGCCAAATACTGAAGTCCTTACTCACATTTTACTCCATTCCTCAGCAATGGGAGTTTTGCTGGAAAGAAAGACTGAGTTAAAGAATTCAGGATTTAGCCCAGAGGCTTTGCAAGGCTACTGTAAGAGTTAAGTCTAATATACTGTAAATATCATGCTTCTTCTCAGTAAGGTTTCTTGGTATAAAATACAGTACCATATGTTATAAGGAAGTGAATCTGAAAGGCCAACTTCTGCTCTTGGATTCAGCTTTCAGTGACTTCAGTGGTATCCCACTGCAGTGGAGGCTGGTGACATCTGCAAATGGGTAAGCAAACATGACTATGTCTCTATGGGGTATCTGGGAGACAGAGCGAATGGATGATTCTGAAGTATTTGATGTAAATTGCTGCAATGTGTTGTGTTTTTTTTCTACCCATGTTTGGCATCTTGAATATGCACATGTACATATTGAACATCTGGTACACGTTTATATATAATAGGACAGGCTAGGCCGATGAGCAAAAATGTTAGACAGGCTTGAGGGCCATATTTAGTTTCCTCCAAAGAGAGAGAGAGAGAAGAAAAGAACTGAAGACAGGCAAAGATGGGAAGAAGCTGGAGGAAGGAAGGAAACAGTAACTGGAAACAAAGAATGGAACGTACCCGTTTCCCTCATATTATGCTAAACAAAATAACTTGCAAAAAATAAGATACAGATACCATTTCATCTAGTGTATTTCTGCAAATGGTATTTTGTTTTATACCTTTCTTCAGAGTGTTTTCCATCCCTTTCCCCTCTACTTTCTTTTCATTCCTATTCTCATATTCCTGTGTTTTTATTCTACCTTATTCCTGCTTCCACACTCTTCTTGTTACTCTGTCTTGTTATTGTGTTCCTTTGATCTCTTGTTCTCCTTTTCCATCTGGTAACCCATCTATACATTTCTTCTCTTCAAACTTGTTTATCTCTGAGAATATTCAGAAGTTTGAGGCCTCGTAAAAGAGCGCACAAAGCAGAGAATACTAGGAACTGACCTATCTCTGTTGGGGGAATGTTTTCTGGCAGGCTGGTTCATCAAAGGTGGGAAGGAAGACTTTAGCTTTTGAATGGTCAATGAGCAATGCTAAAAGGATGGGAGTGTACATTATATAAACCACCCTCAACTGCACCATAGAGAGAGATTAAGTATAGGAAAGTGATTTTTAAAAAAATCACTCCTTCCCTATGTGCAATCACTAGACTATTACAGGTGCAAGTAAAACATGAGAAGGTTGTTTGAAACTAAAGATGGTTTGTACAGTACAGTGCTGTATGTCACATTAGCTGCAAAATAATGAAAGCCAAGTTGTATTCCTTGTGGGGTGAATCACAACTGTAATTGACTAGCCCAATAAATTATACATAGCATGGGGACATTTTTCCCATTGACAGGAATTCCCATCCCTTGGTGTGTTCTGCTTTAACTGGACTGATAAGCATAGTGTGATCTGGAGGAAGCTTTTATGAAGTGCTGCTGGGAGTTTAGTATGTTTTAGAAAGAACGGTATCAAGATTTTATGAAATGATAAATGTGGGAGGTGTGTTGAACATACACAAGGCTAGTAAATGGCAAACTGATTCCACAAAGATCTCTGAAGACTCACTGAGCAGCCCAGCCACATCTGCTTGGTCTTTTTCCCCCTAGCCTGCATGCCTTGCATCATGTTTCAGCAGTTTGGGTACTCTGACTCAGAGCTGGGCCTTCTTGGTGGTTGTTATATGTAATTTAGTAAGAAGGAGTTCATTTTTTTATTAATGAAAGCGGAGTTAGTATTGAAAACTCAGTTGCCAGAACTCCACTTGATGGTTCCAGTGGCCAAACAGTGTTTAAAGTGCAAGGCATTATGGGTAAAGATCAAGGAGACCCAGAAAGTTACCATATATTCAAGTCCCACCCTCTTCAAAGCAACTACAACAGAAAAGGTATAGGGCGACATTTTCAAAAGCACCTAAGGGATTTAGGAACACAAATCCCATTGCCCTATGTTCATAATACTGCATTTTCACAAGCAGACATGCAAAATTATTAAGTGTATTGATTACAGGTGGCTTTATTTATTAAACTGCTGCTCTGCTACACCAATTATAACTTATGCTATGATCTGTACCACCCCTCAAAATTCTGCAATTGAGAAACATTTCCAGTTTGGCTTTGATATTTTTCCAAACCCACAAATCCGTATCTAGCATACATCAGTGTAATAAATGGAGCTACAGCAATTTACAACAGATATTTTTCCAAAGTTCCCTATGTATACAATATAGATGTGAAAATTCCCAAACACAGTAAGCTTACAATAGGTCCAAATGAAAGCTCTGTCCTAGTATTCTGCCCAAGTCATTATAGTAACAAAAATTTAAACTTGTAGTACTGAGGAATCATAGAAATTAGAGACGGAAAAGGCTTATTATGTCATCTGAAATACACCTCCCAGCTCCCTGGTTTCCATATGGTGCTCTCCTTAAGGGAACTCTGACTTTGAAATTTACTCACCTTCCCAAAATAGACCAAATCTCTGGCAGGGAAAACTACAAAAAGCCCATCTTTCTCTCAGCATGTAAAGCCCTGATCTATGTACTGTATGGTTTGATCATAAACATACTTCACTAAGTGTTCTATAGTCAATACTGAAAAAGAATGCTGTGTCGATTAGTTGTAACTGGAGACATAAATCACATGATTTAGCTCCCGATCACTAATTTGAGAAGAGTATCATAATCATGAAAGAGCTTGAGGAAGTCATTGGGGCTATGAATCTTTCTTGGCAGTTTGTGAGGAAGTAGCACATAGGCAGCATATGGGAATTTTTTTAATTGTAAACTACTTCCTTTCTCTGTGTTATGCAGCCCTGGCCTGAAGTATCATTCTTATATATATATATTGTGCTACTATAGATTTATTGGCTTGGTGCATAATTTATATGTAATTTTCTTTTGTTAAAATGACAAAAATAATTACATTTGAGTGTGGTCCTAGTAGCAAAAAGTGTAGTCAGATCCTTGTCTGGCTTGAGTTTAATAGCCACTGAGAGAGTGCTCTAGCTCAGGGTTTTAGAAACCCTATCCCCTTGATTGTGCAAAACTGTGTCCCATATAAATTATACACTTCCTGTGGAAAAACACACGGGTCTTGAGCAAACAAGCTTAAAACTTGCTCTCCAGGAAGATTTGAGAGAGTAAAAATCAGCAACGCAAATGTTCATGAAAAAAGTAGTGTGAGTGCAGCTGCAGCAAAGTTATTTTAAAATTTCAACTGGAGAATTTTTGTACAATGTTAATCCAGTTCTAATGTGAAAGTTTTCATGTTGCCCAACTCTTGTTTTTTGAACAACCATATGATAAGATACTTTGTTGTTGGAAGTACATGCCAAATAATTTGCTTTAAGCAAAAGCACCCATTTCCTTCCTTTTCTATCTTTACAAGGTCAACCATTTTTGACCTTGGGAGGTTAATACCCCTTCTGCTAATGTATCCTGTCTCATACAAAGGGGTCAGTAAATCCCAAACCACACAACTAATGTATCCATCACTTAATCTCCAACATCAAATTCCTCTCATTGTTTGCCCTTGGTATGAGAAGGAACTTTGAGAAGGTGACCTGAATGACTCCCATCTTAAGTTATCTACTTAGGCCCCAGAAGTGATTCATGATCATATAAAATCTTATTTCCTTGAGATTATATCCCTAAGGTTTGGGCAATTGCACACTCTGACTAGAGGCCGCCATCACCCATCTGGTGTCTACCAGCTATAGTGTCTAGTCAGGTTATACTGAATGTGAAGAGAAATTCATGCAATGGTACCAGGCTAGGATCCTTCCCACAGGCCAAGCAGAATGTTAACTGGCTGCTGCCCTAAAAGATTGAGAAAAATATTTCCAGTGACCAGAGTGGAAGGAAACCCCATTTCTAGAGGGAAGCCACCTTTATTATTCAAGTTTTAAATGTACTTGGAAACACAATCTTCCAGGAAAATGGACTAGATGGCATTATAGATGACATTTGCCCATCTATAATTTCTATTAGTTTTTTTTAATTGCAGTTTATCCTTCTATAAAATGATTGCAATTTTTTTTTGTTTTTGGAGGGGGACTCCAAATGCCTCTTCAAACTGTCCTGGTCTTACAAAATGTATGAAAAGCTCATTACATATATTTTCCCCAAATGTCATTGTGACAGATATTGGATGCAATTCCAGGCAATATCTGTGGGGATCATGTTGTATTAAATGTATGTGTAGTTGTGGGCTAGGGATTAGATGCAACTCCAGGAGGGACTATAATCACATCTCCTGCAGGAACCAAAAAACAGTGAGAGAAGAGTGATTAAGGTGAATCACTTAGGTTGTAAACACCTCCATAGAGGTACCACCCCTCTGGGCAGTCTTGCCTATACTGGTTCAAAATGGGTTTTCCAGAAAACGGACAAAGAAAGGACTTTTGATATTGAAAAGGCTGAGTTTTAAGCTGATTCAAGACCTTCTTTCCAATCCAGCAAATGAAAAGGACCTACTGTCCAAAGGGGGCCCCAACTCTTGTAGAAGTTTTTGAAAGGCTTTGGCCAACTTGGGCCCCATAAGACTCATGGGTAACTCTGATAAGCTTTTAGCACGTGTATATGAACTTTCACTGTTTTCCCCCCTTTTTTTCCATCTGTAATGCCTTTACCTTAAGAATAAATGTGCTTGCTTAGAAAGAGCTGTGTGGTAACTTATAACTTCTGGCAATACACTGTTCATAGCCCTGTGAGAGAAAATAAAGAGCAGGTGCTGGCCTTTGGGCAAACTGGCTTGCTGGGGATATCACAGTGGATGGGAGGGGGGCTGTGCAGCCTGAAAAATACCCGTCAGGAGGGAGGAGGATGTGGATGATGGCTGGGAGCCTAAAACTTTAAGTGGGTGCCCTCAAGGGACCACGGAGGTGCGGAATAGCTCCGGTTACCTGAAACTGTGACAGTCATCTTTTGAAACCAGATTCGGTCAGTCTTTTTTTCTTGCATGAAGCGTATGATTTTTAGACCACATAACACTTTAAGATTGGTCTTGTGTCCCACAAAGACTCCTCATAATTGAAAATACACATCCGGGTATGTTAGCTAGACACACTCTTTGTTACCCCCTTGTCCTCCACTGCAAAAGTACAACTCAGTCATATGCATAACACTCACCCAGGTCTGAGGTACTCGTGGAAGGACCTCCACACTACTTCAGCCATGCAGTGTGGCTAGTTAGGGCACCACAGACAGTTCATCCTTTAGGATAGTCTCCATACCTCTTGCATGCTGCAGAGGGGTATTTGACCTTGCATAGGATGACATCACGGGCAGTACTGGTTGTAGGCCTGGGGCAGGCCAGAAGACTTCACGGGAATCTCTAGTTGTGCTGACTGAGTGACTCTAACAACCTGCATAAGTGGCAAATAGGGGCTGCATCCACCATTTCATTTTTATAAACCACAGTAACAGCCACAGAAGAGCTGCATTGATTAGAATATTGTTGGGGATACAGCTGCCCTGGCCCTGGAGTGAATGGAGGAATTTACATAAGAATGGCCATATTGGGTCAGAACAAAAGTCCTTCTAGCTCAGTATTCTGTCTTCCTCCCCCCAGCTGCTGCATTTCACCCATGTAAAGCCTAAGAACAGGGGCTGTATGCATGGGAAGTGAATTTCATCCACATAAATTACATAAAAGCTCAGAAGCAAGTACAAAATTGCTTGTACAGCTATAGCTGTTCCTTACAATATATGGGCCTGCTCACATTTACACCAGGGTAAATCGGGAGTAACTGTTGAAGTCAAGGGAGCTACTTAGAGTAGAATATAATGAACACTCCTTCAAAATTAGAGTGAAAATCAGAAGAATGTGCTTTCTCACAATTTCTCATGCTTCCTGCTTCAGGAATTTCAGAGATGGTCCAAAATTAAAAATAAAGGAGAAAAAAGGATACAGTTTGGAACTTGAGAAAACATGATCTTTTTTAAGAGGAGTTCTTATTTTATTCAGTCCAGTTCACATTTCTCTAAGAACCCACCCACCCCATGATGTCCAGCTAAAAAAAAACTTGACTATGATTTTGAAACCTGAGGACAGAAAATGATATATCAAATTGCTAATTTCTGGATATGGATGTGGAAATTCACCGGGGCACCATATTAAGATCTGTCAGTCCTTTTCATTTGTTGGAATTTGACCTTAGCCAAAGGCTGTTCATGTGTCATGGGGTTCAAGAGCATAGGTGTGTTCAAAAGTAAAAGGCAAAAAAAAAAAACCCCAAAAAACAACAATTTGTCAGGAGGCAGCTCAGACTATATTTACTATATACCATCTGCAAAGAGCCCTGAGATGCATTATGTTCTGCATTCTCTTGTCTGTACTACAAAGAGCTTTTCTGATGTGTAAACCATCATTTATCTTGTCTTTGATTCCTTTCGTGTGACTTTTTTCAGAGTATGGTAGTATAACACTCTTGCTATGCCAAGCTCCAAAACCATTTGAGGACAGACCTCAGAAAGCCTGCCTTTCACATTAATCAATCACCTTATTATAAGAGTAAATCAAAGCAGTTAAACTCAGGTTTCCTGAGAGTTGAAGGTCAAATGGGGGGAAAAAACAAACCTTACCCTGGCAAGAACATTGTGGACAGTTCTCTCAGTCCTTCCCCTTTGTCCTTTGCCTTAAAGACATGACAAAATTATATGCTGCCTATACATTTAGAGAACTAAGATAGCAAATATAGAGTGATATATGGAGCGTGCTTATTGGCGTCTCAATGCCTCTTAATCTCCTACTTGTGAGTAGTTTTGGAAAAGCCCTTCATTTATGTCTTGGAAAACAGAAAGTGAGGAGAAAGAGGTGATCCCTTTTTACAAGAGAAAAAAAGTATCAGAACCATTTCCACCTTATGGCAGCACAGCCTGTGAGTCAGAAGATGGGAATACCAAGTGGTACTGGAAAAGTGCTTTAGCAGCCTTGATTTTTATTGTTTCATTTCAGATCCATAGTGATATATTTTGAAAAGTGCAGAAGTGTCTCCACAGTCATGTGCATGCAATCTACAGAGGCACGGAGGCTCCAATAATTTTTGGAGATGGGAAAGGGGGACTGTATGTTAAAGATTTTTTTTTTTTTTAGAAACAAGACAATCTGCAGTATCAGTCTTAGCCTAGACTCTTCCATGCTTCTGAATACCCAAGTGTGAAAAATGTCCCTTTCCTCCTCCATCTGGCTCGGAGACTTCACCTTATCCATTCATTCGTGACCTCAGAGCTTAATTACTGTAACACACTAGGAATGATACTGCTAACCTTAAAAAAACTCCAGTTGGTTCAACACAGACCACTAAGAGCATCTCACCCCAGCAACCCACTCTTTTCACTGGGTCCCCACAGATAAAAGTATCCAGCTGACCCAAAGATTGTGAGAGCGGTAAATAATAAGAGGACAGATAAACTCCACAGAGAGATCTGGATCAGTTGGTAAGCTGGGCTCAGGCAAACAACGTGTGTGTGTGTGTGTGAGTGTATATATAATGTGGCCAAATGCAGATGTATACACCTTAGACCATTCAAAATGAGGGGGCTCTAGCCTGAGAAATAGGGAATCTCTAAAGGACTTTGGGGTCATGATGGATAATCAGCTGAACGTGAGTTCCCAGTGACACACTGAGGTCAAAGGGTTAATGTGATCCTTGGATGTGAAAATGAGGGAATATTTACTAGGAGTAGAGAAGTTATGTTACTGATGTATTTGGTACTGTCACGAATGGAATGCTGTGTCCAGTTCTGGTGTCCACAATTCAAGAAGGAAGTTGATAAATTGGAGAGGATTCAGAGCCAGGAGAATGATTAAAGGGTTAGAAAACATGCCTTAAAGTGAAAGACTCAAGGAACTCCATGTATTTTGCTTAATAAGGCTATTTGATCACCATCTTTAAGTACCTACATGGGAACAGAAAATTGATAATAGTAGGCTTTTCAGTTTAGCAAAGGTATAGCAAGATCCAATGGCTGGAAGATGAAGCTAGGTGAATTCAGACTAGAAATAAGGTACACATTTTTAAGTGAGGGTAATTAACCATTGGAACAACTTTTGAAAGGTTGTAGTGGAAATTTCAAGATCGAATGTTGTTTAAAAAAATACTCTTGTTCAATTGGGGGTTTAATTTTAAGGAAGTCTGGTGTTATACAGAAGGTCAGACTAGATGAGAATATTGGTCCTTTCTAGCTTTATAAGACTTTATATGACTCGCAGGTTAAATTCAAGGTTTTGGTCCTCATCTTCAAAGTCCTCCATGGGACTGGCCTATGGTATATGAGAGACCTCCACACCCTGCATGACCATGCAACACAGAAGCTATATTCCATACTAACAGGCATATATTTTGTGCAAAGTATTTAGGGCTGTAGTTCCTACTTCTGCATTCCCCAGCCCTCCACTCAGCTCCAATTTTCCCCCCTCTGTCATGCACAAGCTTTGATGGACACAGCTCACTGAAGACCCACTTGCACGCTACTTTATTGTTGCTCCATGGGCAGAAAAACCACTTACATCTGTTTTACAGACAAAAAAGCCAAATTTAGTGGCCTAAAACCTTTGAAAATTTAGCTGTTAATCTATACTGGCATCTCCACATAAATGACGATTTAAGCCTTTTAGGTTATAGGTGCCTGGCAATGTATATATGACATGCCTTCGGCGGGTGTATGGAAAGAAGGTGGCAGCTAGCCTACTGTAATAACCTTACTTTGGTAGAGAGGAGAAGTAGCATTGTGATTAAAGCCCAGGATTTAAGGTCTCTACATTCAGTTCCCAGCGCTATTACAGAGTTCCTGTGTGACCTTGGGCAAGTGACCCGTTTCATCTGTGCTTCAGTTCCCCATTGTAAAATGGTGAATAATCATAATACTGCCTTTCACTAACCTTCATCTGTCTTGTCTCTTTCACCTGTAAACTCTTCAGAGAATTGTAATTTCTTTGAATCTTGGTTCAAGTTCTGTGATTTTTAAGCTAAAGGCTTTCTGTGAATTGGTTTTGTTTTGTTTTTAAAAAAAAACCTTGGATTTTTTGAGGCTTTTGCAAACATAAAGACACACCCAATGACACAGAGGGTGTGGGACATAAATGAGGTTCTGGTCAGAGGCACCTGCCAATTTCACTTGTTTCTTTTTAAGTCACAGTTTATTTTTTTTAAAAATTACTGACACTGTAAACAAGCACAAACAGTGATTTATTATTATTATTCTATTTACAGTGCTCTAAGTCTGTTAGGCTCTTTCCAGAACACAAACAAAGACATTATCCCTGCCCTGAAGAGCTTGCAATCTAATCTAATTCCATTCTAAGGTACCCATCTCTACCCATTCGTTGTATAGGGGCCCTCAACTCCTAACCTAGGCTTTGTGAATCTGATTTTTCTAGGTTTCAGAGTAGCAGCCGTGTTAGTCTGTATCTGCAAAAAGAAAAGGTGTACTTGTGGCACCTTAGAGACTAACAAATTTATTTGAGCATAAGTTTTCATGAGCTACAGCTCACACCTAAAAGTTAGGTGTTGCAGTGCTAAACAGCAGGCTGCTTATGTTTCTTTTTGACTCTAGCCCCATGTGACAAGTGAAGGTAACAAACTGTAGGGAGCAAATGCAGCAAGGAAGGATACAGGTTACAACTAAGATGACACTATTGCTCAGTTTAGGGAACTGCAAATCTTGACAACTCAATTAAAAGTATATGGGTTTTTTTGTTGCTGTTGTGTGATCTTTGGTTTTGTTTAGCATAGTAGTAGTAATTATAGACTCACTACTTGTGCACAGCATGGAAAGAGTGACCCCTACGGAAAGACTTCTTTGTAAAATGGGTAATGATTGGTCAGCTCAGGATTTGAAGGGCATTCCATGAATAGGAAACAGTGTAGAAAAAGGAATGGAGGTAGCTGTGGCAGAATCAGTGGGACATTGAGGCTGGCATTATAGCGGAGAGAAGGGAGAGAGGGTGGCATGGTATCAGTCTAAGTTGGCAATGGAGACTTATGTAGGGTCTTGAAGGAAAGGACAAGAGTGTAAAAGGATGCTATCCTCTTGAAATATAATCCATTTCAAATAATGAATAAATTACATGTGCTCTGATTTTACACTCAGAGTTCTTGTTTTTTAAATGTATTTTTTTGCTTGTGTTGCTGTGTGACAGACCACCACAAGCAGCAGGGAAAACTGACTGACAGACTACATGGAAGAAAGTGAGGAATAAGGTGCTATCAAGTGCACAAAGTATAAAAAACTGAAAAAAATTGAGAAAAATATTTCTCTCATCTCTTTCAAATATAGTAATGTTAGCAATAGCAATAGTAGATGAGCAAAATCAATTTAAAGAGTTACCATCAACTTTAAAATCATATTTGTCAGTGTTGGAAAAGGGAAGCCAATGGAGAGATTCAAAAATAGGGAAATATGGTCAATTAGAGGATCCCATTTATGAGGTAAGTTATGGGGAAATACTCCCCAAAAAGTAATCTACTTTGAATGGATATCAAAATGAGTGACATCACCATGTGAGGAGATTAGTGGGTGATAAAACCAGGTGAGTCATTACTGAAAGTACTCAAACCACAAACAAGAAAGGGAGCGGGGACACTTCAACAAATCAGAGCTTCTTAGTTCTGGTTGTTTCTCGTGACAAATCATGAATAGAGAAAGAGGTCCAAATCCTAAAACCAAACAGCTCACATTTAGTGGTGAGTTGAAATTCAACCATGGATTCAAATCCAAATTTCACAGCTGACAGTTTTTCTGTAATAGGCAAACAACATGGATTGAAATACCTCCCAAATGTTTGGTAGGTGGTCTAGTGCTGAATCCACATGTTGTGGTTCAGGCCCATCTCTATTCAAAAGGATAGTTGGTTTTGTTTGAATAAGCATCCAAAAGTTCAGATATCTTTCTGAACTTTACCTGAAGAATCTATACCTCTAGGATCTATACGCTTGAGCTTTCTCAAAAGATTTTTGTGCTTCCTAATTATGAGAAGGCCAAACATATCAAGAAAACAGCTTCTCTGATGGTATTTTAGCTTTTCTGCTTCTAATCCCTGCCAGAATGAGGAAGTAGAGAAGTGAAGCAAAAGAGAAGAATTATGGGAGGATTTATCCAAATTGAAGTCTCAAAGAATTCTGTTTAGTTTTGGTTTGAAGATTTGGGCTGCTTCTCATTTCATCCCAACCAATTCATGTGCTATACTGACAAACTTTCATGGCTACAGTGGTTTCTCTGCATTATCTTGCATGTGTCCCAGGGGGAAAATACCTTGAAAAATAAAGTCTGTCTTATCAATTTCCCTTGGAGACAAATTCCAACTGACTAATGTTTTGTTTCCAAGTACATTTGGCTTCTTGCATGTGCCCCACTTAAGATGCCATTTCAACAATATTAAAAAATTATTACATCCTATTCTACATTAGACCTCAAGACACACCCCAATTTTTTAAAAAATGAAAAATAACTGTTTCATATAGGGTTATTTCCTAGAGCAAGAGAATACCCCAAGGCAAAAATCTGTGTATAGAACTGAAACAAGTCAAATGTAATTTAAATTCACAATGCATAGTTTTTTCATTAACTATGTATTCTACATGCAATATTATATGCAAAATATTATCCTACAGTCAGAGTACTCTGAATGTTAAATGGTCCTATTTGAACTCCTCCTAGATTACTGGAAGCTGAAGGATGAATCATATGGTAAATCTTTCAAAAGATAATGTCCTCTTGATTTACAATTATGTCTTGAGTTTGGCCTTTGATCTATATTTTTGAGAATGTTTATGTTTGCCTGATTACCACCTATAGGGAACACACTCTTTATAGGCTTCTTTTATAGATTTGCTAGAATTTGATTAATCTACAATGATAAAACTATTAGCAAAAACTAATTAACTTCCAAAATGTAGTGTTTATACTGATGGTCAGATTTAAAACATTAGATACCTTAGGTGCAACAAACTTGAACTGGGACATTCATATTGGCACTCCTATACCCATGTGCTGTAGCACCATTAGTGAAAACAATTATTCTGCTAATGATTTTTAAGATATACTGTATTCAAAATCAATTCTTTGAATAGTCCATTCTACTGTTTAAAAATGAGATCTTTTCCCTTAATGCCATTTTTTAATGAAAAAAAATATAACAACTAGCTTGGCAAATGTTGTATGTGAAATTTCAACAGAAACTATAAATTATATTAAATGGCCAATAAAAATGTTCAATCAAGAACTCATTTTAAGATACGTTATTAATGAACTGTATGTAATGATGCTTAATCAAAACCTGACACCTTCCATGGGAGAAAAATTCCACAGGACCTCAGGAACACTATTGTTCTGAACAAAAGATAACAATAGATCATCATAATTAATAGCCTACAGTCACTTGACATTCTCCAGGGAATCCAATTTCTAAACAAGCTCCATTGTTTTTCAAAAAGCAGAAATTATGCTGCATGATATTGCTAATGCCTTGAACTTGATCAAACAAACATCAAGACATCATTTGTCTGGCAGATTTTGTTTGCTCTGGAGTTTTGATCATTTCCCCATGCAAAGTAATTTTTAAAAAGTGAAGAATTTCCTATAAAAGGCACAGCCTACAAGGGAGACTACTGCCTTCTAGCATTTTTCACTTTTGTGATTCTGAAATTACATAAGACAGTTTAGGAGTAAAATTCCTAACACAATATCTTCACTATAGTAGAAGCATCAGTAAGAATTTAAATATATGATTATACCAAAATGCACAATAGATTTACTTTATACACTCCACATTTGAATTGTATTTGACATGCCATATTTATGAAAACTCCTATTAAAATCATGTCCTGTTCATCATTTCCAAATTTTAGAATTTTCCTAGCAAAGATATAGAAAATACTATGTTTTTTATAGACAATCCAAAGAATGAATGATCCAAACTGGGCAAGCAAAGTAAAATTCTTAAATTATCCTAATTACTGTCAGAAATTGTCATTGTAGAGTAGTGAGTAGTTTTACTCTACATTCCATGTGCATTTTTCTCTTTTAACCTCCTTTAGCTGTGCAACCTGCAACATACATGTATGTGGACTGTAATTTTAAAGCATTCATTATCTGCTATTAGAACCCAAAATATGCTGCACCCATTACAAGACACATCAACAGCTAAATATGAAATTTTTTAGCCCATTGAAAGTTAGTTTGATTATAGGTTCCTAAATGGCTAATTCATTTTTGAAAATGGGACTTTAGGTTCTTAAGTCACATAAGCAGTTTGTGAGAAATTGGGTAACATTTTCCAAACAAAGCAAGTAAAATGATAGGATGAGAAGGAAAAATGCCTTCCTGAAACAAATTTCTCTGATTTTTAAATATGCCAAAATTATGAAAACCCATGACTGATATTAAAGACAAATGGATATGAAATTTCCTATTAGTATGAGCATTGTTGTTTAAAGTGTTTTACATTTTTTCAGGCAGCTCCACTGAAATGGACAGAATAAGCTGACCAGAGAATCTGTTGGACTATGTTAGTCCAGTACAACTTTCTTTCTCTGTGCCCGAGACTCTCACAGCAGAGAGGTGGCCTCAATAGTAGTTTGTATTATTAAGGGAAGATAAATACAGTACTGTGCAGGCCTTATTAATAGCTCTAATGTCAGCTTTGTGTAATACACAGTATATTACTATGTCATTAATAATATCATTTTTGTTGTATGGAGCCTTTGCTAGGAAACTTTGGCCCTGTTTCTGAGCATCACTCAAAGATCATTCCATGCATCTGACTCAGGCTATGTCTAAGCTACGCAGCTTTTAGCAACAGCCGCTAAAAGGCTCATTGTAGCTGCTGTTTGTTGGCAGGAGACAGCTCTCCTGCCAACAAAGCGCTGTTCACACCAGCGCTTTTCGGTGACAAAACTTTTGTCTTTTGGGGTTTTTTTCTTTTTTTTAAAAAAAGACCTTTGAATGACAAAAGTTGTCTTTCACTTGCCAGTCAAAAGGAGTGCAAAAGAAGCCATTTTCCTTTCCCCAACCAAATCATTGGGCTGGTTCTGCAATTGGCCAATTAGAAAACTGGCAAGGGTGATATACTAGCTACCAAACAGCTCCATTGGTCCATTTCAATAATTCGGGATAGGTGAGGCTCACGTCACACTCCCTTCTTCTCTGACACACCCCCAACACTGGAACTGGGAAGAGAGTGTCATGGGAGTCACTACAGCAGCTCTATGCTACAAACAAGATTCCCCTTCACCATAGAAGTCCCTTACCAGCTGGAAATGCTGCATTTAACTTCTTTATTTTACAAGATTTATGAAAAGCAAGTTAATAGGGCCAAGAATCAGCTCATTTGTCATCCTTTGTGTTTCTTGTATTAAAGTAAAATTATTTATTTTCTTTGGCACTCAACAGCACCTCACTAATGAATTTATCCCCTGGGAGGTAGGCAAGTGTGTGCACAACATCACACACAAAGTGTACAACCAAACAGGAAAGAGAATCCAGGTCTCTCACATCTCAGTGCTGTGCTTTAACTACAATGCCATCCTTTCTCACTATTGCTATATAAATTCATCAGCCCCTTCCCTCCATTTGACAAACTTGCAGAATTGATTTGATCCTATGGTTTACAGATCTAATATAATTCATCAGTTAGGTTTTCAGTTAAATAATTTTTCCCCAACTAATGATTTTTAAAGGATTTTTCTATTATTTTGTTTCTCTACAAGAATGGATGGACACTACTATTTTCTTATTTTTCAATTTCAGGTATGATCCTCTCTTGTGCTTCCATTTTTTAACCTTTATTTTTGATTTCCTTTTCATACCCTGCAGCATCTTATGAAATATAAAATAAAAAAATGTAATGAAACATTCAGAGGTTCTCTCTCCTTGTGCATTTTAGGGGATGCAACAGTATGCTGATGTTTCAGCTTGCATTTTATTACTTTCAAGAGGGTGCAGAGAACAACAACAAACACCTGCCTGCACTTGTAGGCTTACAAAAGCAACATGTTCAAAGTTTCTCACCCCTCAGCTCTGAGTCACAAATAGATACCTGGGGGAAAGAGGTGGGGAGCTTATATTTTTGTTTCTTAGTCTTCTCCCCCCCCATTCCCATGAAAGTATTTTAAAAGCGTATTCAAATACAGCGCTCAAATAATCTTTTCATGGTTTTGAAGTGGAGAAGTTGTGGTACTGTCTTAAGAATTATTAAATGTCATATTATTTATTCCTAATTTGTCTTGGTCATATTTCCCCAAGAAAAATTACCCTGGTTTAGTTCCTGCATTTTTCTAAGTCTTTGTTGTAGCTGCAAGATTCATCTACCTACCACTTGTTTTACAACTTTAAATTTCCTTCTTCTTTCCTGTCAAATCCTTCTTTATCACATTCTTTCTCCAGGTCATATGAGTTAATGTTGGATAACATAAGGTACTCGCTCCCTCTCAGAGACTAAATGAGATTCCACCAGAAAAATCTGTCTATATCTCTCCTTTCTCACTGGCTAAGAATAGTTTCTTCGGTGTAGCTGCTGCCTACAGGTTATATTTATGCAAGCAAACAAAAACATTGCATAATGTCAGAAAGATCACTTGGTGTCAGAAGTACCATCAAGACAAAGTGGCTTAAGAAAGGATGATAGGCCACAGTCCTGATGCTTGCTGGAGTTCAGTTGCTCAGAATTAATTAGGAAAGTATGAAACTACATAAGCAGTGCTGGAAACCCAAAGAAGCATTCAGAGCATATTTTCAAGAGTCCCTTGAAATCCACAGCTGAGAAGCAGAAAATGCTATTGTCTAATCTGGGTTGAAGAGAAAGGTAGTCATATGTAATACTTGGATAACTAGGTTAGTTGAAAAGGAAAAAAATTATATACTACTATAGGTTTGCTAAATATGTCTCCCCAAACAAACCCATTGTCTGCATGCTAAAATTCTGTAACAGTGAGGGCAAGGTCCAAGTGAAACCATATTTGTGACTGTGTTAAAGTTGGTAGATAAGGACTGTGCATTGACGGACATGGGTGAAAGGTTTTGTGACAGGAGGAGTTGTTACAGGAGTTCTGAAAGTCAGTACCTGACCCAGCTCTCTGATAATTTAAGCTTTAATTAGCTCCACCAAGAATGGCCTGATGGAGGAGGAGAGTACTTATTTGCCTAAACAAACTGGGAGTTGATGAGCTAAGGAGCTAATTATTCTACCAGTTGGGGAGACTAGTTAAAAGCACAGGAAGGAAGTGCAAAGGGCTAGCAGAGCTCAGAGGAAGAATAGTCTCAAGGTGGTGAGAGCTTCTTTCTTTCTTTTCTTCTTTCCCCTTTCTCTCCCTGGAGAAAGGCCTGAGGATTAGAGAAAGTTGAAGACTTGCTGCACACGATTGTGATGGTGATTTGGTAAAGGTAATGAATAGGGTGACCAGATGTCCTGATTTTATAGGGACAGTCCTGATATTTGGGGCTTTTTTCTTATATAGGCAGCTATTGTCCCCCACTCCCTGTCCTGACTTTCATACTTTCTATCTAGTCACCCTAGTAATGAATAAAACTCAGAGAGGTGATAACCAATGAAAAGGTGTCCACAGCTCTTTGTGAGGGATCTCAAAACAGGAGAGAAGCCTGCCCTCTTCCCAATAATGTTTGAGAGAAGTCCTCCAAAAATTCATGAAAAGCTGATAAATCATGGAGCTGAGCTTGATTTAAGTAAAGCAGTAGTCATTGCTGGCACTCAAAAAATGGCACATGCCCACCCACAAATCCCTCTCAGGAGGAGGCAATATTTGGAGTAGCAACACTTCACCATGCTTTCATACAGATTAAAAAAAAACAAATATCTAATGTCAACAAGCAAGCAGGCAAATGCCTAAGGAAAGGGGAGAAGCTGTGTCACATGTGAAAAGCCAGATGAACATCTCCCCCCCACAGATGTTGCAGATGTAAAAAGGGAAATGTGCAAATCCAAAAGAATACATGTGATGGTTCAGCAGTCCCAGTACAGCATAGATGATGTATCTGTGCACATATGCCCGTGACAGGAATAAGGAGAGCTTTGACTGCAACAGCCCAATGGAGCCATGTTCACAGAGGTTACCAATAGGGAGAAATGTCACCAGGTTAAGTATAAATTGATCACTGGTGTAATAGCCACTAAAGAATTTGAACAGATAAAGCTCTCAAAGCCCCTTATACATCCTACCTAAGAAATGTTTGGCTGTGGAGCTGACTCACTGGATATTCAAGATATGTGGATGCACTATAATATGTAAGCACAAAGATGAAATATTTAAAATTCTACCTTTTAGACACAGAGATACTACCAGTGTTTGGTTTCAGAGCATGCATGAATCTTAAATTGATCACACTGATAACTCTGGGAGACACCCTAGTTCTAGTGCCAATAATACTTGCTAAGCTAAAAGACTAATGGAAGATTATAAAGATGCATTTCATGAAACAGAGCAGTTTCTGCTGAATACAAAATTAAAGTGAATCCTATTGTACATGGTCCATGAAAAATCCAAATTGTACTGGAAGATATATTGGCTAAAAAGACTGAGAATGAAAAAATGTAGGAAAACAGTACATAAACTCCATGGAGGAGTGGAAAAGCCATGCATGGCAGAATTGTGACTATATCTAGATTCAGGAGATCTGAATTTGGCAATCAAGGAAGAGCATTACTTGTATTTGATGACAAGTAAATTAACTGATGCTTAGTTTTTCAATATCCTGGATGCTCCAACTAGGTACTGATTGATAAAACTGTACAAAACAAGTTCATTGATAACCCTGTTAATACCCCACTAGGGAGATACAGATTTGCCCACTAAACCTTTGGTATTCATTAAGCTCAGAATGCACTTTAAAAGCAAATGTGCAAAACATGTCGGAATCCATGGATTTGTAGCAATTGTAACTGAATTATTGGTGTCTGGAGCTATCACAGAAGAACATTCTACATGTCGTGATCCAGAGAACTAGAAAAAAAGGGGGGTTAAGTTAAAATGTGATTAATTCAATTGCTCTGATGATGCATTTAAGTATTTCAGTCACATTTTCTCAGCTAAGAGCATCAGACCCAACCTGGAAAAAATATCAGCACTCTCTGAAACAAGGCCAACAAACACTCATGCCAAGTTAGAAAAGAATTCAGTGTTGGTGATTTACCATGCCAGTTTTAAACTACACCTCACAGAAGTTTTGGCACCTGTAAATGAAACTCAGAGTTTAAATGAGAGACCCAACAAGATCATGCAAAATGAAGCCATAAGTAGCCAGAGCAGGCACTATATATGATAAATAAAGAGGGGATGTGACAGTTAAAGTCAAGTGAGGGCTTGGGCTGTGTAACCCCAAATAGGGAAAATAGTAGTTTATGCATCCAGTCCTCTTATTTCCATGAAAATAAACTATGCATAAATCAAGAGATATACCCAGTATGGTTTAGCTGTAAGTGCTTCCATCAGTACATGTATGAGAAAGTTACAATGGAGTTCTGTGTTTAAACTCATTAATGCTGTTGCGGCATCACTGATGGCTACACAGAATGGTGTTGTGCCTGCAGAAATGCAATATTGTGGATAAACTAAGATCAGGTAAGGATATGCCATTTGTTGGCATGTGAACAGATATTTCTGGCAGACTGTGATGATATGGCAAAGTCATTTGAGGCACAGGATGAACTTGACACAACTAAGGGTTAAAACTAAACCATATCCTCAGTTATCCATATTCTTGGAAATTGTCTTTGGTGGCTGATCAAAATAAATTTATCCATATCTTGAGCGCTTAAACTCAAGATTATGTCCATCCCCATTCAAAAATACTCACTTATGTCCTTAACTTTTTTTAGGCGTGTGTTTCAGTGCCCTTGAAGTCAATGGGACTCAAGCACATTCTTAAACAGATGCTTACAGGTCCTCCAAGTATCGGAGACTAATCTGTTAGCCTTTAAGGTGCCACCAGACTCCTCGTTGTCTTCCTGACTAGGGATGCGTTCCTGAATCAGTGCTAGAGTTCTGGACATTACAGTGATAGATGACTTACCCTTTAAAGGTGACAGGTTTCAGAGTAGCAGCCATGTTAGTCTGTATTCACAAAAAGAAAAGGAGTACTTGTGGCACCTTAGAGACTAACAAATTTATTTGAGCATAAGCTTTCATGAGCTACAGCTCACTTCATTGGATGCATTCAGTGGAAAATACAGAGGGGAGATTTATATACATAGAGACAATGAAGCAATGGGCTCACCTTAAGTAATCACTCTCGTTACAATGTGTATGGTAACACCCATTGTTTCATCTTCTCTGTGTATATAAATCTCCCCACTGTATATTCCACTGAAGTGAGCTGTAGCTCATGAAAGCTTATGCTCAAATAAATTTGTTAGTCTCTAAGGTGCCACAAGTACTCCTTTTCTTTAAAGGTGAAGGACTTGTTATTCCATGATCACTGAAATCAGAAATGACAAAAAATAACTCATTCAGGACATTCTGAGCTGAAAAAATATAAGCATAGAACCATAGATTTACTGTTTTGGCCTGCTATTAATGTACAAATGGAAGAACGAGCTTGCCAGTCTACCTGTTACATCAAGAAGATTAAAGCCTTGCCTTGTCTGTAAGGGGTAAGAGTGTGCATGCAAAATTGTGATTGACACTGGCAATTGGCAATCCAAGCCAAATTATGCACATTGAAAGCTGATTTGTTTTGGACTGGCAATGGAAGAATACTTAATCATAGATATTTGCTCAAATTGCAGGAAGTTAATTTTAATCTATTTTGTTCTGATTATGACTCAGGAAATTTTAATTTCAGACCAGATAAAAGTTCTGTTTGGCATGAAGATTTTACAACATTTTTACTTGACCTAAAAGTTCTTTGCCAGGGAGAAATTAAAAGACACAGACTTTAACTTGTGCTTGTTGTGCTGTAAAACCACCTGAAAGATTGAATCTACAAATATTTGGTCTGGTGTTAGCATTTAAATAGTGGTTTTGGAAGTTAAAAAGTAGTGTTCTGGAATATTAAGCAATGTTTTCAAATCTGTTTTAACTATAAACTTGAGGGACCAGACCCTAAGTTCCTGAACTTGTGACAACTTATATCTGCGAAGAGCTGCCCTGAGAAGAATTGTTTTCTTCTGTATAAATGGGGGATGTAATGTTATTGGGACATACTAGATGGTTTTATTACAGGTACAACCGTAGTCCTTTCAGTTTTGTATATGTGAACATAGAGGAGAAATGCTTATTGTCAATTATGGGGCAAATTTTAGAAGCTGAGCATATTACTAGTAATGTCTATCCTACCCAAGTCTGACTAAGAATCATTTCTTAGATGCAGATGCTGCCTACAGGCTATACCCACATAGATTTTAAAAAATTACATTTATTTAGATGTATAAAAATGTTTGCAGGCTTTCCTCAGGAGCAGTCCCCCCCATGCTAGAGGATAGTGAAACTGATGACTCTTACTTCTCTTCCACCCCCCACAAGATTTCCTTTCTTAGGTGAATTTGACTCTAACGAATCTCCGAATATGTCAAACAGAAGGGCTCTGTGATTGCTGTCTGAAAAACATGGCAGCATGGACACCTCTTAGCCTTGGAACTCCTACAGGAATCAGTTGTGCTATATCCCTACAAAGGTTGGACGGTTGCCTGTGAGAATTCAGTCTAGCCTAATGTTGGTGCCTCACATCACATGGTGCTACAAAGGCAATAGTGGGTGTATAAAATGTTAGGTCTCTGAAGCCTTCTCTATTCTCTTGTTCAGGCTGTCCGGCCATCTGCTGGAGCCAGAAGTGCAGTATGTGGATCTATAACATGCTCTGCTGTAACTGCACAGCATGTTAGAGACCCTGTTGGTGTGCTCCAAAAGGTACTTAGTTCGCGTTAACATAGATGTTGATGTGAACTAAGTGCCTTTTAGACTGCACCAGCAGGGTTGATCTGGGGCAGTTAAAGTGTAGCTCATTAAAAAGCTTTATAAATCAGGCCCCTCTAGCGTTCTTTGCTGCGCTGTGTAGAAAAGCCCTTAGTTATTCTGTTGGCTGGCTGGGAGGACTATCCTCAAGGATCTGGACTGGTATAGAGAATAAAAAAAAATAGGGATACAAAATGTTGATTTTAAAAAACACATTTATGATATCTTTCAATATATTTTACTTTAATAAAGCATACTGCATAGGAACATGGCACAGTTCACTCTTAATACTATTTACAAGACTCAGGACTTGCTCCACTCCATGCAGTAAAACCAATGAATGCTCTGTTTCCTGATTAATCACATCGGTAACAACAGTTACAAAAAGAAAAGGAGTACTTGTGGCTCCTTAGAGACTAACAAATTTATTAGAGCATAAGCTTTCATGAGCTACAGCTCACTTCATCGGATGCATTTACATTTACAAATAAATAAATGTATTTTAAAACTAATTTGTCAATTTTTTCTAATTGCTCCAAAATGTCTGATTGTTACTACAGGAAAGATATGCTTATTTAAATGAATATCTGATTATGATTTTTGTGCAAGACCTTTAAGAGTGTCTTTATTATGAAGCCTAGCGCCCCTCCCCCCCCCAACCACTGTTGTTCAAAATAAGCTAATCAGAGAAAATCATTTGTATGTCCACTGCCTTGGTTTCAGTGCCTGCCTTTTCCAGGTGCATTCTTGCTGACCTTGACTATAACAAATGGGTGTAAATGACATTCAGGCCTCTGTGCTTCTATCATTAGGGGTTCTTTGTTATACTACAGGAGATGCATTAGCATAACACTGAGAGTACGGTATTGCAGGTGAAAGAAACCTGAACCTCATGGATATTACAGTTTAACAGCTTTGGCTCAGATTCTTGAGGCATTGAGCCAAGTGATGATAAAATGTAGGTAACATTAAATACAACAAAACCTCCTACATTAGCATTAGGCTCTGATTAAACTCATAAAAGGAAAAATGTTCTGAATTAAGTCTGCTTTTAGTTGAATTCTGAATTAGGAATATGGTCAACTGGAACTTTATAAAATAGATGAGGTTTTATTTGTTTTTTGGGTTCTTTTTTTTTTTTTAAGTCTAATTTGGAGAGAGAGTGGCCTTTAAGTATTCTAAATGGACAACAAGAAAAGCTGTACTTGTGGCACCTTAGAGACTAACAAATTTATTAGAGCATAAGCTTTCGTGAGCTACAGCTCACTTCATCGGATGCATCGTGAGCTGTAGCTCACGAAAGCTTATGCTCTAATAAATTTGTTAGTCTCTAAGGTGCCACAAGTACTCCTTTTCTTTTTGCGAATACAGACTAACACGGCTGCTACTCTGAAACCTGTCTAAATGGACAACCTATCCTAATTCTCAATTATTGAGAGACAACCTCCACTCATTGATATATTTTGCTTTCCACAACCGAATCTCTATACAACTTTTCATGAGTTATGTACCCAAGTATTCCGATTCTAATATCTAAACTGTATTGTTAAATCTATTCACCTAAATTTGCGTTATTGCTGATTATGTAATGCATCATAAGACTTTAAAAACAAACTTTGCATTTGTGGATAATCTAAGCAATATACCAAGATTTACAGACATTCTTTTCCCAACCTATGGGTTATATAATTTTTTTAATATTAGCTTTAATATAATTTTTATATCAGATTTTTTTAAAAAAATTCCTTTGTTTTGCACCCTTGTGGATAATTATACAGATCTTTGCAGTCAAGCAAGGCATGATCTGTGGTCAGTGGGAATAATTGCACTAACTTCAGTGGGCTTTGGATCAGGTTTTCTATACATGTGAAACAATAAAACTGAATTAGGTACAAATTTTTGCCAAATGGACACAAAATAAAGAAATTAAAAGAAAAATAGTTTTCTGTATTTTTTCAAAAACTTATTTCAGTTATAATAAACTTAGGTGTTACTTGTAACTATTGTAGGTTCAAATTTTTCAGAAAGAAATATGATTTTTCAACTTCTCGTTTAGGGCTTGATAATTAATCTTGCAGTTGAGTAAGTGATTTTGTTATGAGCCAGAATTTGCCAGCTTATTTATGAGTAGTAGTTCCTCATGTGAATAAAGCTCTGCAGTATCTAGCCCTATGTTTTCTGTGACACTTGATTACAGTCCACCTCTATTGTTTATTTGGTTTCGTTCCTTTTTTAATTATAAGTCATCTTTAGATACTACAGAGAACCTGGGTGACAAGTTTTAACCTGTTACATAATAAAATGTCTATAGTAAATCCCACAAAAGAAATGGGGATTAAAATGAAAATACTAAAATCACCATGGTTCCATGCCCCCATTATTTTAAGTGATTCTTCATCATCAGACATGGAGGACATTAAAATGGGATTTACTCATGTTGCAATTCTAAATCTGACTTTAGTCCTAGCTTTTTTATTATTAATTACCAGATCCTGTAAACCATAATAGGTCTTAAAAAGTAGTTAGACAAGATGTTTGCTTATAATTAACTGATAAAGATATTTTGAAATGTATCAGTTCAGTGAAAATGCATGAAATGTAAAAAAGGATACTTGTACTAATTATTAAACTTTCAAATTTATTTCAGAAGTATGAGGCAGAAGTTAAAAAATGTGCTAGAAACAATGCCATTTGCATTGTATGGTAATTCTTCTAATAAAGCTCCCTGTATCATGCAAACTAATTTGGTTTATGAAACTGAAGATAATTTCAATTTATGCAAAGACGGTTGTTACACTTTGACTTTTAGACTTTTTTTTTCCAGAGAAAAAACTGCAGATTCAGTGGCACTAAAACATTTTACAAATTAATGTTGCTTTTGACAAATTGTGTCAGACCAAAATAAAAAAAAGTCAGCCCCCCCCCCAAAAATGTTGCTTTTAGAATTCCAAATTTTGAAATGTATTTCAATTCTAAAAATTTAATGTTACTAATGTTCAAGCTCAATGAATTTCTCAACTTTGATTTGTTGAAAATTTTGAATTTTGTTTGATTTTTCTGAATTTCCAAAGAATCAGAAAATCAGTTACTTGCACAACTAGTGCTAGTTGTAATGTTAACTGGGAGCAAACAATGTTTAAAGATTGGTTGTGTGAATTATATTTTAAATTGTAAGCTGAAAATGAAACAAGTCAATGAATGGGGTGACTTCCTTCCATCTATGTGGACATTGATTTTTGTGTCTAAAAGTCTAGCCACATATCAAATGTTCTGTTATTAAAATTAATCATAAACTATGGAAAGAGACTGAATAAATGGCATTTTAGCTTGAAAATGAACCAGAAAAAAGTCTCTTGCTAACCTTGCCATTGAAAAAATAGGCCTTGCTTTGAGTGTCATCAGATCTGGGCTGTAGCAAGTCGAGTGAGTTCCAAAGGACATCTCACTGAGAGTGTTCCCCCAGCATCCCCCACCCCAATTGTATAAACAGAAGAATAGTAGTGTCTTGGCTGATCCAAACTAAACATGAGGAGGGAGGTGAATTCTAAGGTAGTCAGCACCTATTTAGGGCTTAATAAGTCAGAACCATTCCCCAGATTTTGGCCTGGATGTCAGCTGGCAGCCAAGCCAGGCTTTCATCAGCCCAATGATACATTTCATCTGACTGCTGGAAAAAATTCTGTGTTGTCTCACTATGAACAAAGAAATGACAAGAAATCTTAATCGTACTTCACATGATGCAACCGATAATACAGGGAGAATTATGCACTGGGAAAACAGAATGTGTGCAGCACAACATCCTGTTCCCATTCTTGGATCCCTGTGAGGGATTCCTCCTGGATGTGCTCAATCAAATCAAATTAGAGCACTATACTATTTACACAGCTTACAAACTAACAGAGTTTCTTCATCTACATGTCCAGCTGCAGGCAGTTTCTTTTGATGTGGCACGGGATCAGCCAATTGGGGAACTAGAATACATAATAGGTGACTTTTATCCCATGTGAGCCTGCCCAGCAAAGCCAGACAAATATCAGCCTTGCAAGGTTTAAGCATAACCTGAATTCAGTTCTGGCAAAATATTGGCCTAGACAGAACATTTTGAACAAAGCCCTAGTGATTCATTTGCTTTGTGCAAACCCAGAGCCAGGCTAGTACCTTTGTAAATGTTTTATACCACCTTAACTAGCACACGTTTTCAGATCTGTCCAAAACATATATTAAATGAGGGGGATTTAATCAATATAATTTTCAAAATGAGCCTTCATGTCCTTAAAAGCATAACTTAAGGTGATTGATCTAGCCACAGTGGTTCTCCTGCCCTAGCTTCTTGAAGACATTAATTCATGAGCCCATTTCAGAGCTAACCACTGAACTGTAAACTTTGCTTCTGCACAGTATATTAGGTTGTGCTCCCCAAACCCTAGACAATGCAGTGGAAAAAATTGGAAAAGGCAGTTATACCTCATTCAAGTCACATGACTCATCTGTTCTTGACCTGAAGTTCACAATCAACTAACAAAATGAAACTGATATATAACAAGGGAAGCATGCAGAGTTGGTAATGGCTACAGGCTGAAATGCAGAAAGAACTGGAGCAAGGCATTAACACATGCAAATCACAAGTCAAGGCAAAAATAAATCAAATGGGCTGAAAAGACTGCAATGTATCCAGGAGATTTTCTCTGAGCTCTAGAAAAAAAAAAGCCACCAGGGATTTGCGGGAGGGATAGGTATCCTACCCCTAAAGAAAGGGTTGTGTGTAATATCACCTCTGATAGAATTTTCTTTACTGTGTATTTTCTTGACCAGCTGTAGTTTTGCAGCGTGCCTTGTAACATTGTGCCTCTTCTGTTGCTTGCAACAAACTGACTCATTAAGTGATGTATTTTTACTGCTCTATTTACACTACTGTACCAGCCCTGTTTCCACAACAGTAAAATAGTCCACTGCAATGTCTTAAAAATAAAAATGCAAAGGCACTAAAAACAAAATAGTTGTTATCTCATCTTAGTTATCCCCCTCAGGATTTAGTACTGTATGTCCTGCACTTATTCCTTAGTAGGTCTTGCATATATTCTCTCCTAAGTACTAAGTAATAGTACTGAATTCTAATAAGACTTAGGGCTTGGCTACACTTGAAAGTTAGAGTGCATTAAAGCAGTCCTGGACGCCCTAGCTCACTACCAGACCACACTGGCAAGGCACATAAAGTACTCTGATTCTGCAGCTAGAGCGCTCCTGGTACACCACCTCGGCTTGGTGCGCTTTGGCTGAAATGACTGGGTGTCAGTGTGAATGAGATGTTGCATTATTGCGCTCTAATCAGCCTCCGGAAACATCCTATAATCCCCTTAAATCAAGTGGCCACTCTTGTCATTGTTTTGGAATTGCTGCAGGAATGGAGATATGCCCTTTGAAAGCTCTGTTTCTGACAGCTGGCATGCTTATCTATTCAAAGATAAAGCAAACCATTACTGTGGAAGGCTGTGTGAGAGAGAGAGGCGGGGGGGGGGGGGGGGGGAAGGGTCTGCTGTTGTCTGAACTTACAAGACAGCATGCTGACATGCTCTCAGCCCCCCAAATACACCACCTTTCCCCCACATACACACAACACCCTCCCTGTCACACTCCACCCCGCTCCCATTTGAAAAGCATGTTGCAGCCACTTGCATGCTGGAATAGCTACCACAATGCACTGCTCTCTGTGGTCATTGCAAGAGGAGCTAATGTGGCCCCACCAGTGCGCTTGCAGCTGTCAGTGTGGACAGACTGCAGCGCTTTCCCTACTGTGCTCTACAAAGGTTGGTTTAACTCAAAGCGCTCTACATCTGCAAGTGTAGCCATGCCCTTAGAGAGAGACCCCATGACATTATGCCCCTGTGCCATTAAGAAACCTCAGAGAGAAACACAGGATTGGTTCTGAAAAGAGGAAGGATGACAGGGAAAAAGTGTATGAATGTGACCAGAAAAACCACATTTGCGTATACCATAAGCTAGCATGCTAAGCAGAAATGTTGTAGAAAAATAACGTTCTTGTCTTAAGAGTTGTAAAATAGGGGTCAGGGTGAGGTAGAAGGAATCAATTTGGTTTGGATTTAGCTTCTTGTTTCCCTTTCAAAAGGTTTTTTTGGTCCAACTGAAAAGTTTTAAAAGTGCTCTTTTTTATTTTAATAACTGGTTGAATTATATGCAAATAAATTGAAGAGTAGTTGCAGACAGGTAAGCTAACTACACAACTCTGCTACTGCACCTCAACCTCAACTACAAAATCCCTCCTGTTATAGTTCTGGGCCTCTCCTTGGCGGAGATTGCAAATCAAGTAGAATTAAGTAAAATTGTGAGGTGATTTTGTAATGCTGTCAGGGTGCCAATGCCTGAGATAATGGGGTGTCCAGGATTTCCAGGTTTATGGATCTTGGGTAGCAGATAGAATACCCCAGGTCGGGGTTCCAGGAGTGTGTCTGTGCGGATTTGTTCTTGTACTTTTTCAGGGAGTTTCTTGAGCAAATGCTGTAGTTTCTTTTGGTAACCCTCAGTGGGATCAGAGGGTAATGGCTTGTAGAAAGTGGTGTTGGAGAGCTCCATAGTAGCCTCGTGTTCATATTCTGACCTATTCATGATGACGACAGCACCTCCTTTGTCAGCTTTTTTGATTATGATGTCAGAGTTGTTTCTGAGGCTGTGGATGGCATTGTGCTCTGCACGGATGAGGTTATGGGGCAAGTGATGCTGCTTTTCCACAATTTCAGCCCATGCACGTCAGCGGAAGCACTCTGTGAAGTCCAGTCTGTTATTTCGACCTTCAGGAGGAGTCAACCCAGAATCCTTCTTTTTGTAGTGTGGGTAGGAAGGTTTGCTTCCTTCACCCCCTCCCCCGCTCTCCTGCTGGTAATAGCTCACCTTAAGTGATCCCTTCTCCTTACAGTGTGTATGATAAAACCCATTGTTTCATGTTCTCTGTGTGTGTATATAAATCTCCCCACTGTATTTTCCACCAAATGCATCTGATGAAGTGAGCTGTAGCTCACGAAAGCTTATGCTCAAATAAATTTGTTAGTCTCTAAGGTGCCACAAGTACTCCTTTTCTTTTTTTACTGTAAGGAGAGTGAACATGGAATAACAAGGGGTTATTCCTATGAAAAGAAGCCCTTGAGGAATTCCACCATGATTTCAACAATTTCCATCCCACCATCAACCTCAGCCTGGACCAGTCCACACAAGAGATCCACTTCCTGGACACTACGGTGCTAATAAGCGATGGTCACATAAACACCACCCTATATCGGAAACCTACTGACCCCTATTCCTACCTACATGCCTCTAGCTTTCATCCAGATCATACCACACGATCCGTTGTCTACAGCTAAGCTCTACGATATAACCGCATTTGCTCCAACCCCTCAGACAGAGACAAACACCTACAAGATCTCTATCATGCATTCCTACAACTACAATACCCACCTGCTGAAGTGAAGAAACAGATTGACAGAGCCAGAAGATTACCCAGAAGTCACCTACTACAGGACAGGCCCAACAAAGAAAACAACAGAACGCCACTAGCCATCACCTTCAGCCCCCAACTAAAACCTCTCCAACGCATCATCAAGGATCTACAACCTATCCTGAAGGACGACCCATCACTCTTACAGATCTTGGGAGACAGGCCAGTCCTTGCTTACAGACAGCCCCCCAATCTGAAGCAAATACTCACCAGCAACCACACACCACACAACAGAACCACTAACCCAGGAACCTATCCTTGCAACAAAGCCCGTTGCCAACTCTGTCCACATATCTATTCAGGGGACACCATCATAGGGCCTAATCACATCAGCCACACTATCAGAGGCTCGTTCACCTGCGCATCTACCAATGTGATATATGCCATCATGTGCCAGCAATGCCCCTCTACCATGTACATTGGTCAAACTGGACAGTCTCTATGTAAAAGAATGAATGGACACAAATCAGACGTCAAGAATTATAACATTCAAAAACCAGTTGGAGAACACTTCAATCTCTCTGGTCACTCGATTACAGACCTAAGAGTGGCTATCCTTCAACAAAAAAGCTTCAAAAACAGACTCCAAGGAGAGACTGCTGAATTGGAATTAATTTGCAAACTGTATACAATTAACTTAGGCTTGAATAGAGACTGGGAATGGATGAGTCATTACACAAAGTAAAACTATTTCCCCATGTTATTTCTCTGCCCCCCCCCCGATCCTCAGATGTTCTTGTTAACTGCTGGAAATAGCCTACCTTGTTTGTCACCATGAAAGGTTTTCCTTCCTCCCCCCCCCCCCCCCCCGCTGCTGGTGATGGCTTATCTTAAGTGATCACTCTCCTTACAGTGTGTATGATAAAACCCATTTTTTCATGTTCTCTGTGTGTGTATATCCATCTCCCCACTGTATTTTCCACCAAATGCATCCGATGAAGTGAGCTGTAGCTCACGAAAGCTTATGCTCTAATAAATTTGTTAGTCTCTAAGGTGCCACAAGTACTCCTTTTATTATTGTACTGGTGAAACAGATGACTTTGCAATACCTATGGGAGCAGATAAGTATTAACTACAGCATGAGAAAGATGAAAGAGATTAACTAGCTATTCAGCCCGCATGTACTTCCTGCCCTGTCCTACAAGGCAGTGCAATGCAATTCACTTTTTTATATAGAATACTTAACACATCTCATAAAATGCTTTATATGGAGAGTCAGACAAGGCATCCACAGGGACAGAAAGAATATAGAGAAAAGGAATCCATGAGGGCAGAAATATCCACAGGTAATTGTGGTAAAAGTCTACAAAGGTTTCCTGCTCTCCACTCCTCCCAAAAGAATCTGCAAATTTTTCTTTGTGTTTTCTACTCTACCCATCTCTGCTTTTGTATCTGAACATCAGAAATCATTGTGAGATGCAAATAGGGTCATTTCAATATATTTATAACTGTAGCTTACTTATTGCACCAAACTGACTGCCTTTGTTGCTACTAGATCAAGTTTAACAGAAAATACATAAAACCACAAAAGCTACACCTGATAATCTCACCCTCTTGTGATCACTCTATTAAATCTAAATTTGAAGTGTCCTAGCAAACAAAACATAGAATATTCACTGCTTTGCAAATTCAAGTCCTGCAGCCTTATAGAATGTTCTTTCAAACAAAGGAATTACCAGTATGTAACAAATATATCCAGCTACACCAGAGAAGCATGTTATTTTGTTGTTTCTAGTATATCAATCAGCTATGAAAGGCTTAGCTATTTTTGTATGTAAAATGTTGCAATTAGACTTCAAAATGCTTATCCTTTCCAGAATAATGGGAGAATTTCTTGTAGTGCTGTAGTTTCAGGTTCCCCATAGACTCAGAAAGTGAACAGCCTATTATAATGGACACCTTTGCAGCAAGAAGGACAAGAAACCTCAGCCAGAGAATCTACCATAAATATGTGAGAAAACCATAAATTCCAGGAATGTTTAGCTTCTGTTGATTCTGTGGGGGGTTTTCATAATAATTAATGGTTGAGAGAAAAAAAGAAGTCCCAGTTAAATATGGCAACAGAAGTCAAACAGTGAACCCTAGATATACAGAATCTGAAGGAAGGGAAAGAAATAAGGCCAATGTGGGAGAAGTGCATACAGAGGGGATGGAGTTGGCAGCTATGAAGTCAGCAAAGTACAGTGGAACTGTATCAGGGTGGGCTGCCCCTTTAAGGGCCAGCGATCTGGGGTCGGTCAGCCCTGTTTACTAATCAGATGAAGTTGAGAAGAAGTTGGGGGAACACGTGTTCTCTATAAAGAGGTGCAGAAGGAGGCTAAATTGATTGGGGAGTTGCTAGAGAGGGTGTTTTCTGTGGCTTGTCTTGAAGGCAGCTCTGAAAAATACAAGTCCACTGAGAGGTGGGTGGGTAAAGATTTTGCCTGGGAAGAGCTAGACATGAGAAGGTCTCTAAGGAAGAAGTCTGGAGAGTTCGTGGCTTGAGAATAACTGAGCCTCCAGTGAGAAAGCCTTAGGAGGCAGTGTTCTGCTAAAAGAACAAGGAAGAACTCTGCAAAGCCTGAGAGCAGTATGAAATGTCTGTGGAGAATTAAGCTCAAGAAGTGTGGTAGATTATATGCTCTGTTATATTTACTTTCCACTTGGGAGAGCAGAACTGAAGATAAGCCCCTCTGGAATGGAGGATTTTATGTTTATTGCTTTTGATTTGTGAGCCACTATTTGATTTGGGTTTTCTTTAACCTGAAATGGGGGGATAGAACTGAATGTGATGTGGCTGAAGAGGCAAGTCACTTGGGGCCTGAAGGAGGAGATGAAATGGAGTTACTGCAATGCTATGTCTTGCTGTGAGCAGTTACCTTGAGGATGGTAAGTTTTATAACAGGAAACAATGCATTAAAAGTTTTCAAAACAAGGAAGGTTTTTATTGGAGTTAGAGATGGCTACCATGGGAAACCAGTAAAGGTTGTAATGAAGACATTGACTTCTTCAGAATTGGAATTTCAGCTAATGGGAGCTTTGCCATTGATTTCACTGGAGCCAGAAATTCACCCATAGTGCTAAAGATATATCCAATAATACCAGGGATGAATTTGTTGATGCAGTCAAGTTGTACCTGCATATGCCAGTGCTGAATGTGGCCCACCCATGTTTATGAAACACACCAAGCTATAGATGCAGGTCAAGTGGAAAAGTATGGAGCAAGCAATGACAGGAATTGTAATGAACTATCATAAAATAAATGTCTGAGCAAGGAAGAAGAGCCAGAAATCATGCAGTGTATCAGAATGAACTTGGGGATAATGGACCAGAGCAGGACATACATATATCTCAAGTGTGATGACAGCTGGACCTGTTTGGTGACCAAATTTATATTTTTATAAAGGAACAAAATATTAGAATACCTAGAAAAAAGAGCTACTGCCAGTTCTGTGTCAAAGTTTATCACAACTGAAATGAATACAGTACAGTGTGGCTACTGGTACTGATGATATTTGTATATCATTTGAGGAGGGGTGGTGGCTAGAGCTCTGCCTTTATAATGCCAATGGTTCCTGGAAATAGGAGCCTATACTGCAGCATGGGTGGTTGATGGTAACTCTGCTGATTGGCATTTCCTATGGACTAAATCTTACAATCCTTGGGAATGAAGCATGGACAGTAGGCTTTGACTCAATATGTACTGAAAGATATAACCTTTTGTTCAATAAACTAATATACCTGGTCCTATAGCTCAACTGTAGAGACTTGTGCTTTTAGGTCCAGAGGTCCTGGACCTAAAAGCATGAGGCTCCTGTGGAATTTGGAACTGCTGTTGATATTGACTTCTGAAGCTTGGAGCTAGCTTTCCCAGCCAGAGGGAGTATGTGGGCCACTTCTGGGACTAAAAGCAGGGTCCTTAATTGCTAAAATTAAAGAACAAGGACTGCATATTTAGAGGAATTAGCAGGCTCATGAAACTATATATGTGGTGTCCCCCTGGGAGGGGTTAAAAGATGCAGTGTTAGTGTAGGTTACACAATGTTTCCGGGACAGGAGAAGGTTCAGAATAATTTAGAATAAATATTAATCTTACAATGATGGAACACAAAATTGATTCAGTGTATTAACTGTTGATATTACTTTGGTCACATATTAGTGTCATCATTGTTATCATTTACTGCTGGCCTTGGCTGTGGGGATAAAGGTCTCAGTTTCCCTTGTCAGAGCCTATTCATAAGCCTTCCCAAGCTGATTCTCCCACAAGCCCTGATTCTGGTACCTTTCACCCTTACTCCGCTTCCTACAGCAGAGCGATAAGCCTCATGAAGCTCACAAGATGTGCCAGAAGTCCAGAAGAAGGATGCTAGTAGGAAGTGTGTGTGTATGTATTGTGATGGGGCAAGGCCAGATGGCTATAGAAAAGTAGTGGGAGATAGATATATTAGCTCCAGGCTAAACAAATCCCTGGTACCAGGTTATGTGAAATGGAAGCAGCTCCAGGTCCATTAAGACACCTTGCGCCAATTAAGAACTTTCCAGAAGGCAGGGAGAATGCTATGTTGAAGAATGCTTCTTCCCAAGGAGCTGTGGGAAGAAGTTGTGCTGTTGGAGAGGCTGAGTAGTACACACCATATCAGGCACAAGGAAGGAGGCCCTGAGGTAAGGGTGAAGTGGAGCTTGAGGAAGTGAGGGCTGCTGTGGGGAAAGTAGCCCAGGGAATTGTACATGTCATGTTTCTAAAAGGTCGGCTACCATTGCTGATACTATTAGGGTCCCTGGGCTGTAATCCGGAGTAGAGGGTGGGCCCGGGCTCCCCCCCACACCTTTGCCTCCTGTTTAATCACTGAGACTGGGAGACAACAGAGACTGTGCAAGGAAGGATAACTTCTCCTCACCTCCCTCGCTGGCTTATGATGAAAATGGCTTAGTAGACTGTGACCCTTGTCTCTAGAGAAAGAAGGGTTACGTGGAGGGTCACAGTGAGCCTCTGAGGCTAGCAAAATCTGCCAGGAAACGCGGGACCCATGGAGGCAAGGACAGAGCTCTGTCACAACTGGTGTCAGAAGTGGTACTTCATTCACAGCGTGGCAGAAGAAAGAGGTTTAAAAAAAAAGTGCACTGGGGTTTTGGATTTTGTTTTTGTTTTTGTTTGTTTGCTTTATACCACAATGGAGGAGGTGGTAAGAGCTCTGGTACAAGCCACGGCAGCCCAGCAGGAGGCCACCCGGGTTCAGGCAATGGCACAACAGGAGTCTATGCGGCTACAGCAGGAAACCAATCAATTATTGATGAGCCAGGCGACCCAAGATCGTGCCCTCTTGAGAGAGGTGGTGGACCAGCTGAAGATCCTCACCACCCTGGCCCGGGGGTCCAACGGACGTGAACCCTGATGGCCACTGGTTGTCTGCCAAAGATGACGTCAGGAGATGACATATCTCCTCTCATTCGAAAGGACTGCTCAGCGTGAGGTGTGGCCCCAGGAGCAGTGGGCCAGCATTCTTGCCCCTTTTTTGTGTGGAGAGGCTCAGAAGGCCTACTTTGACCTGCCTGCCACAGATGCCACTAACTATACCCATCTGAAGGCAGAGATCCTAGCACGATCAGGGGTAACGGCCGCGGTAAGGGCCCAGAGGTTCTATGAGTGGAAATACCAGGAGAACAAACCCCTGAGGTCCCAGCTATTCGACCTCATACACCTCGCATGGAAGTGGTTACAGCCCGAGGTGTGCAGGCCAGAGGAGATTTTGGAGATCCTGGTCATAGACCATTACATGCGGAGATTGCCGCCAGATCTCCGCAAATGGGTAGGCCAGAACGATCCGTCCACGTACGACGAGATGATCACACTGGTGGAAAGATGGATGACAGCGAGGGAATTGATCTGACTACCCAAGGAAGGCCCCTTTCGAAGCAAGCACCCGACCCCAACCCTGGAAGGCTGGGCAGCCAAAGCCCCGGGGAGTCCTAGGTGGAAGAAGGGGGGGCCGAAAACCAATGGGGACCCCAGAAGGAAGGGATTGGCCTGAGTGGGAGGAACCCTGGGACTAAACCCCCTAACCCCCAGGAGAGGGGAGTGATTAAAAGCAATTATAGATGTTAAGCATGTGGGGAGTGGGGACACATAGCAGCACAGTGACCCAATACCGAGGAGCCTATGCAATGTAACTTGGGGGATTGGGAGGTCCCATGCTCCCTTATCCAGCTCGCATTAGCCCCGCATAATTACACCAGGCCAGTGAGGATAAATGGAGCAGAGACTACAGCACTTGTGGACTCTGGGAGTGCTATCACCCTCATATCGGGTATGCTGGTAAAAAATAGTCAGCTGCTACAAGCCAAACATGTAGCAGTGACATGCATGCATGGGGCCGTGAGCCATTACCCCACCATTCCAGTGGAGATAGAGGTTCAGGGAAACCCCATTGAGGTGACCGTGGGCCTAGTTCCTAAACTCCCATATCCTGTAGTCATTGGGAGGGACTATCCAGGGTTTGATAATTTACTCCCTCCGGAGAGGCTGGAGGGAGGTGGGGACCCTGAGGACAGTGACTCGTCACCGGGGGAATATCAACCCCCAATATTTGCTGAGATTTCTCAGGATCTGTTCTCAGCCCCCCAAAAGACCCGGAAGACAAAAGAGAGGAAGGCTACAAAGGCCTTGGGAACCCGAATCCTTACCCAGGGCCAGAAGACCTCCCTAGTAGGCAGATGGATGCGAGCAGCCAACAGAGAAACTTCCACCACAGAAGGTGAGCCAGAAGCTGCCCCCAGCCATGACGGCGGCGAGCCATTGGAAGAAGCAGAAGCCAGCCCCTGGGAACTTGGGCAGGTTAGTCCCGGGAGAGAGACTTTTGGGTGGGACCAGGCGGAGGACCCCATAGATGATAACGCCAGGAAAGAGGTGGCCGAGATCGATGGGATACCCGTGGATGGGAAGGTCCGGGGTCCCGGACCTTATTTTATAGTGAAGAAAGATCTTTTGTACCGCATGGTGCAAATGCAGGAGCAAGAGATACAACAACTTCTGGCGCCACGAAAACATCAAAAAGCCATATTGAGTCTCGCCCACAGTCACCTGTTTGGAGGACACCTAGGGGTAGAGAAAACCTAGGCACGGATCCTGCGGAGGTTCTTCTGGCCAAGAGTACATGAAGATGTCCAGCGATACTGCACCTCTTGTCCGGAGTGTCAGTTACATAGCCCTCACCCTCACTTGTGGGCTCCTTTGATACCTCTTCCAATAATAGAGGTTCCTTTCGAACGGATAGCCATGGATCTGGTAGGGTCCCTAGAGAAGACAGCTTGGGGCCACCAACATGTGCTTGTTGTACTGGACTATGCAACCCGGTACCCGGAAGCTGTTTCCCTGCGCAACACAGCTTCCAAGACAATAGCTAAGGAGCTAGTACAGATCTTTGCCCGGGTTGGGCTACCCAAGGAGATATTGACTGATCAAGGGACACCTTTCGTGTCCAAGTCGATGAAAGATCTCTGTTCATTGCTACATGTACAAGCCCTACGGACCTCTGTATACCACCCACAAACAGATGGCCTTGTGGAAAGGTTCAATAGGACCCTCAAAGCCATGATCAGGAAAGTGGTGAGCCGGGATGGGAAAGAATGGGATACCCTATTGCCTTACCTCATGTTCACCATCCGGGAGGTTCCGCAAGCCTCCACGGGTTTCTCTCCATTTGAACTACTATATGGGTGCTACCCTCGGGAAATATTGGATATAGTCAGAGAAGCCTGGGAAGAGAAGCTAAATCCTGGAAGGAACATAGTTGAGCATGTACTGCAGATGAGAGATCAGATAGCCTGAGTTACGCCCATCGTATGGGAACACTTGGAGAGAGCACAAGAGACCCAACAAACCCATTATAACCACCAAGCGAAGCTTCGACGGTTCCAACCAGCCTTAATGCTAGATGCGCCATAGGGCTAGCAGAGGCTAGGTACCTGGGATATATTGTGGGAAGGGGCATAGCGAAGCCCCAAACGAATAAGCTAGAGGCAATTCAAAACTGGCCCTGGCCGACCCGAAAGAAGTAGGTCCTAGGCGTGGTAGGCTATTACCGATGGTTTATTCCCCACTTCACCACTAGGGCAAGTCCCCAACAGACCTGGTGAAGGCCCGAGGTCCAGACATGGTAAAGTGGACCGACGCACCAGAGGGGGCATTTACAGACCTTCGGATAGCCCTCTGTAATGACCCCATACTCATAGCTACAGACTTTAACAGGGAATTTATTTTACAAACAGACGCTTCCGAGGTGGAGTTGGAAACAGTTCTGTCGCAAATGGTGGGAGAAGAGGAACACCCGATCCTTTACCTAAGCAGAAAGCTTCTCCCAAGAGAACAGAAATACACAGTAGTTGAGAGAGAATGCCTTGGTGTCAAATAGGCTATGGAGACACTGCGTTATTACCTCTTAGGCCAGCGATTTACTCTTGTGACGGACCATGCACCCCTCCAGTGGATGTAGTGGAATAAGGAAAAGAATGCAAGGGTCACAAGGTGGTTCTTATCCCTCCAACCATTCCAGTTCCGCATACGGCACAGATCTGGATGCCACCATGGCAATGCTGATCGTCTGTCACGAGCATACTGCCTGGCAACCCAAGTTGCCCAACTCCATGGTGTTGAGCGGGGGGGGGGGGGGAGATATGTGATGGGGCAAGGCCAAATGGCTATAGAAAAGTAGTGGGAGATAGATATATTAGCTCCAGGCTAAACAAATCCCTGGTACCAGGTTAAGTGAAATGAAAGCTGCTCCAGGTCAATTAAGACGCCTGGGGCCAATTAAGAACTTTCCAGAAGGCAGGGAGAATGCTATGTTGATTGGGACACCTGAAGCCAATCAGGGGCTGGCTGAAACTAGTTAAAAGCCTCCCAATCAGTCAGGTGGGTGTGCATGTCAGGAGCTGTGGGAAGAAGTTGCGCTGTTGGAGAGGCTGAGTAGTACACACCATATCAGGCACAAGGAAGGAGTCCCTGAGGTAAGGGTGAAGTGGAGCTTGAGGAAGTGAGGGCTGCTGTGGGGAAAGTAGCCCAGGGAATATGTACATATCATGTTTCTAAAAGGTTGGCTACCATAGCTGATACTATTAGGGTCCCTGGGCTGGAACCCAGAGTAGAGGGTGGGCCCAGGCTCCCTCCCACCTTTACCCCCTGTTTAATCACCTAGACTGGGAGACAACAGAGACTGTGCAAGGAAGGATAACTTCTCCTCACCTCCCTCGCTGGCTTATGATGAAAATGGCTTAGTAGACTGTGACCCTTGTCTCTAGAGAAAGAAGGGTTATGTGGAGGGTCAGAGTGAGCCTCTGAGGCTAGCGAAATCCACCAGGAAATGCGGGACCCACAGAGGCAAGGACAGAGTTTTGTCACACTATGTATAAATGTTATAGAGACAAAACTTTTCTGATGTCTGTCACAGGCTCTTATGAAGGGTTGTGTGATTTTGTGGGGGGCAAACCTTGAAAGCATAGGGAAAAAAAAGAAGTTAAGGGAAACTCTCCATTCCTTTTCCTCAAGGAAAGAGTTTCCAGATACGGCCTACAATGAAATTCATCTCCAAAACTCCAGAAGACCTTCACTTTCATCTTCATGAGATACTAAAAAGTGAGATGTACTCCAACTTGAGGTACATGCTGTTTTTGAGTCTTGTAGGTGACCTGAAAGTTGCATGAAACTCCTTATTTTCATGATTTCAAGAGTTTGGATGAGGGTGGCATATATTGATGCAATCTTCCGTTGCTAAACAAAATACTTGATCCTGCTAACCTCTGTGAAAAGAACTCCCATTTATTTCAATGGGAGTATGCAGGAGTATGCAGGCTTGTATATTAGTAGGAGCATTGCCAGCAGATTGAGGGAAGTGATTATTCCCCTCTATTCGGTACTGGTGAGGCCACACCTGGAGTATTGCATCCTGTTTTGGTCCCCCTACTACAGAAGGGATGTGGACAAATTGGAAATAGTGCAGCGGAGGGCAACGAAAATTATTAGGGGTCTGGGGTGCATGACTACGAGAAGAGGCTGAGGGAACTGGGTTATTTAGTCTGTAGAAGAGAAGAGGGGGGATTTGATGGCCTTCAACTAAAGGGGGGGGGGTTCCAAAGAGGATGGAGGTAGGCTGTTCTCAGTGGTGGCAGATGACAGAACAAGGAGTAATGGTCTCAAGTTGCAGTGGAAGAGGTCTAGGTTGGATATTAGGAAACACTATTTTACTAGGAGTGTGGTGAAGCACTGGAATGGGTTACCTAGGGAGATGGTGGAATCTCCATCCTTAGAGGTTTTTAAGGTCAGGCTTGACAAAGCCTTGGCTGGGATGATTTAGTTGGTGTTGGTCCTGCTTTGAGCAGGGGATTGGACTAGATAAGCTCCTGAGGTCTCTTCCAACCCTAATATTCTATTATTCTATATCCAGAACTGAGCCTTTCATTTTCATTTAAGGATCAACCTATTATCTAGTACACACAGCTAACCTTTGAAAACTATCACTATGAAGCTGTCACAATAGTTTTTATACTAAGTGGACTTCAATTATTGCTCAGTTACCGTAGAATTCTTATGAAACTACTTATTACATTCACATGTGCCATTATAAATAATGATGATTTAATTGTAGTCCATTGAATGCTAAAACAATTTATGATTTCTCATTTAGCATGGAATACTGTCACATGGAACTGACACACCACTGTAATAAAAAGAGGAATTGGTGTACATAGCCGACATCAGTGTTACAGTAAGCACATGAGTAAGTTATGCACATATTTTCAGTTTTGAATGACATAATTCTATTCACAATCTTCTTGTGTCTGTATATTCTATTTAAGAATATATCATTTTAATAAGAAAATGAAGTTTCATTAAAATAGTGGATACAATAAAATGTTCCCGCATACTGTTACACATTTAATTTTGTAAGATGGTGGAATGTGATTTAGTGTTAGAACATGTGACTGAAAGTACACGGCTTCTGAGTCCTACTTTATACTCTGCCACTGACCTCTGTCCTGCCTTGATTTAGTCACTCAGACACTCACTTTTTCAATGTCTCTACTTGTAATACACTCATCACAATAGCATCTAGAAAGCATAACATAAAATGTCTCTTGAAGTCCAGATAAAGTTTTCTCTTCTCCCTCAGTTTGCTCATATTTTGCATGTCCTTTGGAGAATAGTCTCTTGGTGAAATGAAGATATTTCTGGTTGTGTTTTGCATTGTACTCTAAAAGAAATGGGAAATGAGTTAACCCGAATTCTGGTGGCAGGGAGTTCCATAGTCAGGAGCCCTTTACCAAAAATAATCTGTTCCCACATCTGAATCTCTGATTTCATCCTGGACTTTCTTAGCCATAAATCCCAGTTATTTGACTTCTAGCAATAGTATATAAAAAGTGAGTTCCTGAAGTGGGTAGACTCTAAAGGTTTTGTTTATTAGGACTTGGACCTTGAACTAGATTCAGAATCTAATGTCTCAGACTCTGCCCCAGCCAGGGGGAGGAGTTAGGAATCTGTTTAACCTGTATGCAGCATCTCAGGGTCAGCTCTCCTTTCTCGGCAGCTGCAGACTCCAAGCATGCCAAGCGCTTCTGCACTCAGGCTTCATCACATGGATGGTATTATGCCCAAGTGTGGGCCCGGTGTGCATAGCTTTAGCTTCCTTGCTGCGTGAGGCAGCAGCCCTCTATAGTTGACTACTGGCTGGTTAACCAGCCCTCTTAAATTCTTGACAGTTCTCACAGAGCATCTGCATATTTCTAACCTTCTACAGGACTCTGAAACCCTTTGAATTCAAGATGGTAATCTGTAGTGAACAGGCTGAAACCTAGGTACAGCCCTTCCTGCTCTTTATTCACCTAATTTCTAAACGATTCTTTACAAATGTATGACGTTTAGGCAGACACCATGGTGTAATTACACTCTGTTGCCCTAAGTCTACAGCCCGTCCCACATTCCTTATTCCCCCCTCCCCAGCACCCTTTCTTCTTGCTGCTGGAGCTGTATGTGTTAAACTGCTTGAGTGCAGGAGGAAAGGGGAAGGTAATCCGCAGACTCTAAAGCTGTTCTATAGCTCCAACTCATGGCACAAGTGATGTTCCCCCCTCTTCCATTCCATAAGCACCAAGCTGCATTTCTCCAGAGCCCAGTACAAAGCTCACTTATCTAGCTCACTGCCATGTATACTGGCTTCAAAACATCATCCTATCCATACTTGCTCATTTATAAACAAAGGGATAAACTCTGTGTGCTGGTGTAGTCATCATCAAGCACTAAGAGGTAATGGAAAGTTACACATTTCACTCCTCTTCAGTGGAGCAGCATTGTATGTTCAAATCTACAGTAACTCTCCCACCCCATAGTAACCATTAGCAAACAATGCAGGTAACTCTGTGCTCCCCTTCTTTGAGTTGAATAGGGCAGGATTTAGCCCTAACAGGCACCAGGATTTAACACTGATGATCTTAATACTTGCATAATGATAAACCAAACATCTAAGCATTAGTGGAGCTGATTCAAGATAGATCCTCAGGACTAGGTGGTGGGTACTGGTTATTGTATTGTAAACAAGAGCTAAACACCACGTGTGTAGTAGATACCAAAGTATTAAATGCATTCCTTTGCTTAAGGCTCGGAGTTCTATTCCAGGGATTGGTTTCTGAAAAAAATGACTTTGCAATGACTAGTAGAGGTAAGAGCATTGCAATATTTTAAGATTTTCTGACTTCTGAGTTGTTTTATTGGAATATAAAACCTCCCTTCAGCAGCTAATGAGAATAAAGTACTATATTTAATACAGTTTAAGTGGAAGTGGAAAAATACTGCCCCTTGAATTGAGATTTCATCTCCCAATTGGCTTCCTCCAAGTGTATGAGAATGTTTACACATTGAAGAAAGTCATTCATGGAATATCAGGGTTGGAAGGGACCTCAGGAGATCATCTAGTCCAACCCCCTGCTCAAAGCAGGACCAATCCCCAACTAAATCATCCCAGCCAGGGCTTTGTCAAGCCTGACCTTAAAAACTTCTAAGGAAGGAGATTCCACCACCTCCCTAGGTAATGCATTCCAGTGCTTCATCACCCTCCTAGTGAAAAAGTTTTTCTTAATATCCAACCTAAACCTCCCCCACTGCAATTTGAGACCATTATTCCTTGTTCTGTCATCTGCTATTACTGAGAACAGTCTAGATCCATCCTCTTTGGAACCTCCTTTCAGGTAGTTGAAATTAACTATCGAATCCCCCCTCATTCTTCTCTTCCACAGACTAACAATCCCAGTTCCCTCAGCCTCTCCTCATAAGTCATGTGTTCCAGTCCCCTAATCATTTTTGTTGCCCTCCACTGGACATTTTCCAATTTTTCCACATCCCTCTTGTAGTGTGGAGCCCAAAACTGGACACAGTACTCCAGATGAGACCTCACCAATGCTGAATAGAGGGGAATGATCACGTCCCTCGATCTGCTGGCAAAGCTCCTACTTATATAGCCCAAAATGCCTTTAGCCTTCTTGGCAACAAAGGCACACTATTGACTCATATCCAGCTTCTCGACCACTGTAACCCCTAGGTCCTTTTCTGCAGAACTGCTGCCGAGCCATTTGGTCCCTGGTCTGTAGTCGTGCATGGGATTCTTCCATCCTAAGTGCAGGACTCTGCACTTGTCCTTGTTGAACCTCATCAGATTTCTTTTGGTCCAATCCTCTAATTTGTCTAGGGCCCTCTAGTTTAGTGTCATCTGCAAACTTGCTGAGTGTGCAATCCACACCATCCTCCAGATCATTAATGAAGAGATTGAACAAAACCGTCCCCAGGACCGACTCTTGGGGCACTTGATACCAGCTGCCAACTAGACATGGAGCCATTGATCACTATCCGTTGAGCCCAACAATCTAGCCAGCCTTCTATCCACCTTATAGTCCATTCATCCAGCCCATACTTCTTTAACTTACTTGCAAGAATACTGTGAGAGGCTGTGTCAAAAGCTTTGCTAAAGTCAAGTAACAACACGTCCACTGCTTTCCCCTCATCCACAGAGCCAGTTATTTCGTCATAGAAGGCAATTAGATTAGTCAGACATGACTTGCCCTTGGTGAATCCATGCTAAGTCTCTTCCTGATCACTTTCCTCTCCTCTAAGTGTTTCAGAATTGATTCCTTGAGGACCTGCTCCATGATTTTTCCAGGGACTGACTGGCCTGTAGTTCCCAGGATCCTCCTTCTTCCCTTTTTTAAAGATGGGCACTAGTCGTCCGGTCGTTAGGGACCTCCCCCAGTCGCCATGAGTTTTCAAAGATAAAGGCCAATGGCTTTGCAATCACATCCGCCAACTCCTTTAGCACTCTCAGATGCAGCGCATCCGGCCCCATGGACTTGTGCTCGTCCAGCTTTTCTAAATAGTCCCGAACCAATTCTTTCTCCACAGAGGGCTGGTCACCTCCTCCCCATGCTGTGCTGCACAGTGCAGTAGTCTGAGAGCTGACCTTGTTCGTGAAGACAGAGGCAAAAAAACATTGAGTACATTAGTTTTTTCCACATCCTCTGTCACTAGGTTGCCTCCCTTATTCAGTAATGGGCCCACATTTTCCTTGACTTTCCTTGACTTTCTTTTTGTTGCTAACATACCTGAAGAAACCCTTTTTGTTACTCTTAAAATCCCTTGCTAGCTGCAACTCCAGGTGTGATTTGGCCTTCCTGATTTCACTCCTGCATGCATGAGCAATATTTTTATACTGTTCCCTGGTCATTTGTCCCATCTTCCACTTCTTGTAAGCTTCTTTTTTGTGTTTAAGATCAGCAAGGATTTCACTGTTAAGCCAAGCTGGTCGCCTGCCATATTTACTATTCTTTCTACACATCGGGATGGTTTGTCCCTGTAACCTCAATAAGGATTCTTTAAAATACAGCCGGCTACCTAATCATCTGTGTAACCTGATATCTCTATTTTGTTCATGTGTATCAGGATGGAGGCTTACAGGAATCTATGGTGTGCAGAATCTGTGTTTAAAACATAATTGTGTCTATCAGTAGGGGCTCTCATCTGAAGAGGCCTGGACAGCCATTGTGGATAAAATACCAGATAGCACTTGCTCTTGTGCCTGACAACTAGTGCTTGAGTGCATAAACTGAGATGAGGCAGAAGGGATTGGCAGTTTTTTTTCCGGAAGCAGCAGAAACTAGTTGGCCATTTTAGCTATAAATTACACAAATCTGTCTCTCTGCATTGGCAAGATGCAATTAAAACAAATAAGTAAATTTTACACTGATGTGATATGAATTACTCCTCTAATTTACTAAGTAGTTAGTGGATCAAAAGCCCTCCATAAGAATGTATGGAAACCAGAGAAAAGTGGAAGAAAAAGAGGACAAACAGGTTGACATCACAGCCTATGTACTGTTGTGGAGTTCTTTTACTTCTCAATACATAATGATTATGGTCTAAAACAGGGTGTGCTTTAATCAAAGCAGTAACTGTATCCAACTTGATATCCAACATTATAGTATATATTATATATATTCCAGCCTTTTGTATACCAAAAGTCCCATCAGTTACTTTATGCTCTTCTGCTGAAGAACAGAAGAATTAATTTACCTCTCATTTATCATAAAAGCCTTAGGATGGGTTTCTGCCCATAGATCTCACTCCTAATATTATTGTAAAGGGACCCAACTTCCTTTAGATATGATGAAAGAATGCCTGGTTTGGGGGCCTGATTACAATAAATTTTTGAAAATCTATTTTCACATGTTATGTCTTGGTGTTATAAAAGGATACTAGGATAACAGACTTTCTCTTTCTTGTCTTTATTCTCTTGAACGAGTTGGCCTATGAATTTTCATAGTTAATTCCATGTAAATGGGTAGTTTTTGTGTGGAAATCTGACCCCCAGAAGACTTCTTAGAATCTCAGAGCAGATTCTAAGAAAATACTTGTCAGAAATACTTTGTGAAATATGCTTAGTGTGAGATGTAGCAAGAAAATGGCATTGTTCCAGAGGAAGGGGAAAAAACAGCTCTTTTACTTAAATAAATAAAAGCTAAACAAAAGCCAATACATTTTAATATCTTTCTTAAAGCATTGTAATCAAAGGAGCCAGTCTTCTTTATTCTTTTTTAAAATGAAGAATCCATTGGATTTCCTATGCCATGATGGTAAGCTAGTTGAATGTCAATGCTTTTGCTTATCACAGAATGTGAACTACAAGTATCTGTTAGTTCTATTCTAAAAAAGGTGTATTTAATCTTGAAAATTTTAAATTTAAATTTAGGAGATTGGAGAGTATAGGAACACTGAAAGGAAGAGGAAATTTGGCAGCCATTGCTAAGTACATACGTTCTGGAAACCAAGAAGTTGGTAGATCCTAACTCTTTTTTTTAAAACCAGAATCTGAATCATATAATAGCATAAGATTTCTGAATTCACTAGCAGACGGCTTGATCATCACTTTGTGAGCTGCCCTCAGTAAAGGGTAGCACTTCGTTGCACTGCCCCCGGAACAGCCTGAGAAGCAGGTTGTGATTCAGCTTGTGAGACTGATTATAATTCATAATAATTTACACTCAGAAATGGTCCTGTTCTTCAGTGAAAAATAACTAAATGCTACCTGATAGAGCACAAAGTTCTGTATGCAGAACAGTTTAATCTAACAGATTTACAATCTTGATAGAAGGCTAGTCAATTTATTATTGCTTTCAGTTTTCAAAACCACCTTTATTCAATTTTTTTGTACTTGTATCTAAAGAATTATAACTTCAGTACAGATTATAGTTAATATTTTATTTTATGTTAAGAATTTAGACTACTTAATATTTTACCATTTAAAATTAATTAACACTATTACTAGTAGAGTTGCAGAACTTTCTTGCAGATCACTAAGATTGAAACCCAGGCAGCAGGAGACATAGGATGCTACTTTAAATTTATTTCAAAAAGATACCTTCACAGCATTTTTCAGTAACTAGTTTCAGGTGTCAAGGATTGATCTAATTCTCAAGTCATAATTGTGCTTGCAAACACTCTTTACAAACTTTACAGTTTCATATCAGGAACATCAGTCCTAATTCACTTACTTTGTCATCTTGTTCAATAGTGCACAAGAATCCTGTAGTATTGTGGATGTATACATGAATTGTGTTAAGTATATTTACTGTCAAAATCAGTGAAGTAAAAAAATACATGAATGGAACAGTAAAAAAAAAAAGTTAATAAAAGAACAGATTAAGTTCATTCCACTTGACTGCAAATATAGATAACTATTGGAATATGCTTATTTTGTATTTGGGGTAAGGTAAGGTTTCAAATTTAAGTATTAAAATATGAGTATTGCATTTTGATTGCTTTCTTTTAATTAAAAATATCCTCTGGAATTAAAAAAAATGCAGTTTTATAACTGCTCAGAGAGAAGTAAATAATGCTTTTTGGGGAAAGTAGTAAAGCCTCTCAAGTTTTTGGATTAAAAATGAACAGTGGTAGAGTGACAAACAGAACTCAAATATGATCTAGTTTGGCTATAAAGGAAGAAGAGACTGAAGTCACTATTCATTTTCCGGATCGGTTCACCACCACCAATCAGCAAGCCAGTCACATTGTGGTTCTGCTGCTTTGGGGAAAATGCCAGAATGATGCACCTTTTGACAGAGCAAGGGTTAAAGAGCAGTTTTTGGCCCAAGAGGTCACCCCCACCCCACCCCACCCCTGCTAGGCATGCTCCCAGTGGAGGGAGCATTCACAAGGGAGCAGCTCAGCTCAGTCTGAGCTGACTGACTATGAGAGTGGTGGTGTGCAGAAGCCTCCTGCTGGAAAGCCACTGGGATGCGAAGGTGCCGGGGTTGAGTCTCCTAGCTGCACTGCAGGAAGCCAACCAAATGTGAGAACTGAAGGGGACAACTTGCTGTTGCCAACAGAGGAACTGCCAGAGATAAAGCAGAAGGGACATAAGAGGGACCCCACATCCAACCCCCGAGGTGCTGCCAGAGGGACTGGAGTGAGGGTAGGAAGCGACCCAGGGGATGCACTTGGACCTGAACCCTGTGTCACAGTACATTCTTTTGAAGGGCCCTGGGTCAGAATCCTGTGGAGTAGGGTGGGCTGGGGTTCCCCTTCCCTCCCCACTCTCGCTGCTAGGCAGCACTTCCCTGAAACTGGCAGTAGGCAGAGCAGCCCATTGGACTCTCTCTTCCTCTGATATTGCTGCTAGGTGAAGTGGCCACTTTGAACCCTTGCCAGTAGGCATTACACCCCAGAGTATCGCCATTAGGTGATACTGCTGGCCCAGGGCACCCAGACACCCCTGACAGCACCCAATGTAGAACTAGAATAACAGGTATTCTTAATGCACAGCTATAGAACATCAGACTACAGTACTTTTCTGTTTGTTTTATTTGTAACTGTTGCACAAACATTGAGGAACTCCGCCACACAATGCTATTGTCTGACTGCAGCACCTTTTCCATCCCTCATCCAGGCTCTTAACTATGCTTTAAATATGGAGCCTTCAGATGTGCTTATTAAAAAGTTATCAATTCCTCAATTATGTCTTGTCAAATGCTAATAATTCCTATACCCTTAAAAACATGTCTTCGGTCAGCAGGCTACAAGTTGACAACTATGGACCTTGAATAGTTCGAAAAAAGAAAAACTTGGGACTCCATCCCCTCTCTTAAACATCCTACCATGGTCCCAGAACATGGGGGTTTCATTCGCTGGGTGAAAATTTTCCACACTGTTCACTATATGTAACATAGCTGAATAGGTGTAGACAGCATAATCGTAAAGGCCTGACCAAGCAAAGCATTTACATGTGAAATGGGACTACTCACATGCTTAAAGCTAAACATGTGCTTACATGTGTTATGAGACTGGGGCTAAATGAGGTTATGAGGTAACATGGAAGAGGCCTGAAAAAGGGCTTATAATAGAGATTCTGAGCAGCTGAATGAGTATGGAGAAAAGGCAGCAAGCACACATTAATGGAAACCAAGAGAGCAGGAGGGGAAACTGGTGGGAAGAAGGAAGGCTAGGGGTCGGTGATAGAGATGACCAACTGCATCTGAAAATATTTGTTGAATAAAAAAACCTGATCTCTATTTAGCTGAGTTCACACAACTTTTTATTTCAGTTTTATTAACAGGAATGTTCATAGAAGAACCACTGTTAAGTAAATATTAGAGAATATTAATATTTAATGTATTTTGAGATAAGTGTAAGAGTTTGCACCAGGAGCTTCATTATAGGGGTTATATTCATTCCATCCATGAACAGAAACTGTGCCATATGACCTGTGTAGTCAGAACTAACCAAAACAGTTCAAACTTAATCAAATATAAAAAATATTCATAGTAGGAGGTGGTGGGGGAAGAGACCAAGAAAACTAGTCAGAAAAAATATTTATTTTAATAGCGAATAAATTTGACAAAATTATAAGTTGCTGGCAGCCACTTCACAAACAGAAAATGCAATTAAATTCAGAAACACTCAACATTCATTGAAATCCCAGAAGGCAGTCAGTATCTCGCAGGATACTGGCCCAAAGTTTGTATTGTATTTTATACAGAACCACACAATGTAAACTATTCTATTTCATTCTTTTATTATTGAACATATAGTGTTGCAAGCCTATTATTGATTTTCAAGACAAGTTAACTGATTGAGAGCTTCATAGAGGGAAATCCTTTTAATTTTCCATAGGCCAGAAACACAACAGACCTGTGACTTTCTCACTGGGAGACTAGGATGCCATTGGGCACAGACTCTTTTGCATTATTGTGCTTATTTAATGTATTTACACTCTTCAGGGCTGATTCTCTTCTGACTTACATTGACTTATATTACAGATGTCACACAAGTGTGAACCAGGGATGCTTCTCTGATTTCCTCACTCATCACACAACAGTTCATTTGGAAATACAAAATTTTTTGGACAAACTGATATATTTTGATCATAGAAATTTAAATTAATTGCCTGGATAAAGTTTCAGCAATTACAAATACATTCCTGTGGTAAAAAAGGTAATAAAGGTGGTCTAAATAAGAGGATAATTGGGCATTTCATCTCTTTATTAGTCTTACAGAGAAACAGCATTTTCATGAAGTAGTCCTTGAAATCAGTGGGAGTTGGGTGCCTACACACTTTTAAAAATCAATAAATGCACATCTGTATCTTTAGGTACCTAAAGGTGAGGAAGGATGGTCCAGTGGTTTGGGCACTAGCACAGGACTGGGTCCATTTCTCTGCTCCACTACAGACTTTCTATGTGACCTTGGGCAAGTCATTTAGCCTCTCTGTGCCTCAGTTCCCCATTGGTAACCTGGGGATAATAGTACTTCCCTACTCACCAGGGTATTGTAAGGATAAATATGTTAAAGATGTGAAGATGCTCAGATGTTACAGCAATGGAGGCCATGTAAGTACCATAGATAGATATTTGGCTTATATGCCATTGAGTGTTCTACATCCTAGTCATGCCCAAGAAGGAAAGCTATCTTTTGAAACTATTTGAAACTATTTTCAAATAGTTTCTTTGTTCCTAGAAGAAACTTCATGTAACATTTTTCTTTCTGCTAAAATGGAACAGAGGCAATGCTAAAGCCAGGTATTTTCACAATTTACTAAGAGTTCTGATATTTCTTTGCTAACTTGGAAAAACAGAAGCTTCAATAAAATTTATAATTACCATTATTTTACTTAGAAGACCTATAACAATTTCTTGAACCTCCCTGGCACCAGTTTAAGTTCCCTCAGGAGTCTCTCTGAATTTGGTCCCCATTCTCTGCATATGAGTTATAACATTGTTGTGCCAATCCAGGAGGTACATAAACTTTTAAATCTGTGTCAACTGACCCACTTTATATAATGCAGGCCAGCAGAGGAAGTGTTTTAGGAAAATCTCTCTTTTTGTAGTTAAACCTATCTAACAGTTACAGCAACTATCTCCTGTGAACTGATGAGTTGAACAGTTTTAGTGTCTTGCCATCACCGACTGTATGTTCATCCCTTCTAGCTTCAGTAGAGCGCACAATTTCACAAGAACAAAGAATTATTCTGCGTATGAAGGTAGCTATAATCCTTTGGTTCATTTGCTTTCTCAGAGAAGTCATGTTCATTGGTAGACTGTAGACGTGTTATTTTCCTGTCATCTATATATTGTGCACCACATGAGCAGAAACTGTTTTCATACTGAATCTTTTTCTTTAACTTTTTAAGATAATGCTTCTATATAGCTCCAGTCATGCAAGCATTTGTTACTATCCTCTAGTATGAGCAGAATCTTTACATTTTTCATAACTGGGATTCTTAGGTTTTTTTCTAATGACCACAGGATACAATTTGTCATTGCTCTGTATATTTACCACTAGTAGAAGAGCTGTCTGTCTGCTTGGGCTCAGTAACAATATGACTAAAAGTTATTACCCTAGGAAGAATTGCATATTGGTACTGGTCTGTCTCATCTGAATTAGATTCATGACCTCATGGAGAATTTCCATTGTCTAACAGAAAATTCATCAGCCTCTTGTTTATTCACCATGCTGTTGCTTTAATTGTATTACATTAGTCTTCATCTCTCAAGCCACACATTAGTTGCCGCAAAATCTGAGAACAATAACTAAAAACTGCATTCTCAGCTTTCCCCAACACTGTATGGCTAATAGGCATGATGATATTCAGTACTTGCTAGCACAGTAGAGCAAGGCTTCTTACTTACCATCTGCCTTTCTGATCTGGCATCTTTTGTGGTCTGATTACAGCTTCAATACTCCACCATTTCTCTAATTCTTTAAGTTTTTAAATTCTCAAGACTTACAATGGCTCTAATTTTTCACCAGCAGCCTCAAAAATTGTTACCTTTGCTTTTGTTTCCTAGTTTTTTTGCCATTGCATTGACCTTTTCCATAGTACTGACCCAGAAGGAAGGCAAGGTACACTAAAAACTAATGCAGCCTGTGCAATCTCCCTGTATATCAGACCACTTGGGGAGAGATTATCTTTGAGGTATGATCCTTCCTCTCTGTGGCAAAGTGGCTCTCTGTTGCTCCCAGTGCTGGTCTGTGCTAAAATGACCCAACTGAGCCCTCAGTAGTTGCTACACTATAGTTGAAGGCAATTAATTCCTGTTAAGTGGAAATTTTTTGTTTGTTGTAAAGATATTATTTCATGACAAAGCTGAAACTAAAACCCCGGGGAATTAACATTCAGAATTTATATGGAGATTGGAAAAAAATGATATAGTATTTCTTTTAGGATTAGCATCTGTTTGCTTCAAAAATAAAGTACAGGAACAGTAAAGTGTCTCCTTCCCTCCCGCCCCCCCTCAGGCTTTTCCTATATTTCTCTCTGTTTCTTCTTCTGTCTGAAAACAAAGTGCTGGGGCAGGAAAAATTACTTTAAATATGGGGCAACATTTGTCAAACTTTAGGAACCTCAAACATATTTGAATCCAAATTCAAAAACTTGGACTCCACTTTCCTCTGGAAATAATTTAGGTGCAATTTAGTATAGCTGGCCACAAATTTTTCAATTAACCATTAATGGGAAGGAGTCAGCTTCAATGAGCTTCCTGTTTTGAGAAATGTTTGGAAAAAAAATTCAAATTTGTAGAAACCTTTCAGCCAGAACAAACTGAAACAACTATAATAACAAAACACTCAAGTTTTTAGTCTGAGTTTGGTTTGAGATTTGGATACAAATCCTCAACTCGCTCAGGAGAAATAAGAAGGAAACCTAGGCCTGGTCTGCACTTGGAGTTAGGGCGAATTTAGCTGTGTTAGGTCGATTTTAAAAATGACTGCATCCACACAACCAACCCCGTTCCATTGACCTAAAGGGCTCTTAAAATCAACCACTGTACTCCTCCCCGAGGAGGGGAATAGTGCTAAAATCGACCTTGCTGGATTGATGAACATGATGAAGTGTCTGTTGGAGCTGCAGGAAAGCCAACAAGAGCACAGACCCCCGCTGCATCCACTGTATAACTGCCTATCCTCCTCCCCATGTTCCATAGCTGCTTCATCCAGATGCCCAAGAACCTGGAAGCGTTGGAGGCTCTGGTCACCCAGCCACTCCACTCCAGAGGATGGCCCAAGCAACAGAAGGCTGTCATTCAAACTGTTTGATTTTTAGTGTGGCTACAATAAGCAATGTGGCCTTGTCCTTCCCTCCTCCCCCATCCCACCCGGGCTACCTTGTCCATTATCTCATTTTTTTAAATTTAATGAAGAAAGAATGCATGGTTTCAAAACAATAGTTACTTTATTTTGAAGGGGAGGGGAGGGTGGTTGGCTTACAGGGAATTAAAATCAACAAAGGGGATGGGTTTGCAGCAAGGAGAAACACACACAACTGTCACACCAAAGCCTGGCCAGTCATGAAACTGGTTTTCAAAGTTTCTGATGTGTAGCATGCCTTGCTATGCTCTTCTAATTGCCCTGGTGTCTGGTTGCTCAAAATCAGACACCAGGCAATTTGCCTCAACCTCCCACCCCACCATAAATGTCTCCCCCTTACTCTCACAGATATTATGGAGCACACAGCAAGCAGCAATAACAATGGGAATGTTGGTTGCACTGAGGTCTGACCTAGTCAGCAAACAGCGTAAGCAAGCTTTTAAAAATCCAAAGGCACATTCTACCACCATTCTGCACTTGCTCAGCCTATAGTTGAACTGCTCCTTACTACTGTCCAGGCTTCATGAGCCATGGGAGCAAGGGATAGGCTGGGGTAGGTGCGAACGTGCAGTGCTGCCAGCTGGGAGAGGAGCCTGAGGCAGAAGCCTCCAGCTCACATGATATACCAGGCAGGACTGAATTTCCATGAGACGAAACTTAAAGAAGAGAATGACCTGGAGTCTCTGGCTCCCATTTGGTGCTCTAAGAGGAGAATAGCCACCATGTCTGTCAAGGCACCCATGATTGACCTCACCGAGGTCTGCCAGGAGCACCCAGGAGACATATGATGGCTATCAGTCCTACTGCACTGTCTGCCGTGAAGGCAAGGAGCTGCTACTGTGTAGCGATGCAGTACTGTGTCTGCCAGCAGCACCCAGGAGATGTACGGTGACGATGAGCTGAGCGAGCTCTATGCTTGCTGTGGTATGGCGCCTGCACAGGTAACCCAGGAAAAAAGGCACAAATCGATTGTCTGCCATTGCTTTCACGGAGGGAGGGGGGCCTGACAACATGTAATCAAAACCACCCGCAACAATGTTTTTGCCCTATCAGGCATTGGGAGTTTAACCCAGAGTTCCAATGGGCAGCGGAGACTGTGGGAACTGTGGGATAACTACCCACAGTGCACCGCTATGTCAATGCTAGCCACGGTAGTGAGGATACACTCCGCCAACTTAATACACTTAGTGTGGACATACGCAATCGACTGTATAAAATCGGTTTCTAAAAATCATCTTCTTTAAAATTGACCTAATTTCATAGTGTAGACATACCCTTAGACTTATTGCAGTGATTGATTTCACATTAGTTTTATCCATAAGCAGGCATTCATATCCAGTGGTGATCAGTATCACTGTAAGAACCTAGACTTATTTTTACAGAGGGAGAAGTGAAGGTACAGAGAGGTTATGTCACTTGTCTAAAATTGCACAGGAAGTCTTTTTTAAAGTCAAGAACAGGACATAGATCCCTGATTCCTATAACACTGACTTTCCAGAAAGAATGAACTTCTCAAAGGTATGATTTTAAGTTTCCAAAAAGATTTAAAATGTAATTTAATCTTATACCAAGTATCAACTGCAATATTAATACTAATCGCTTTAAGTCAAAATTAAAACAAAGTAAAAATACTTAGCTAAAAGGTAAGCTACAAGGTTTACTTTCTATCTCCTACTTATTCTTTATAGCAAAAGTCCACTTATCTTAGCTTTCCATATATGGTATTTTACATCACCTGGAATTACAGTAGAGTGTGTATAAAGGTTGAGTTTATTACTCAGCCATAAAAATTCAATCTAGGCTGAAACTTGACATAAAAAATCTTAACTGAAAAAACAGCTAAACAATTTAAAAAGAAAATATTGGTGATAAAAGTGCAGTCCAGGTTATCTGAACAGCATGTAATATAAGACTTTTAGGATGGCTGGGATAATAAGGCAGAGATTATATTTATTTAAGTCTTTCTTTGTAAATAGCAAAGCAATGAAAAAAGGAGAACTTACAAACAAAAACTGTCAACATTCACAAAGATATATGTTGAGCTGGATGGAACACACATCACCTCCTTTGAGCCAGCAATGATCCTTTTGTGTGTAACTCACCTAAAACATAGGGATTACTTTGCCCTCACTCCACTTCCAAAGCCTCATGAGCCATTGGCAGGAAAGGAGGGGGAATAATTAAATAAGAAGCCTCCTAGGAAAGCTGCACCAGACAGCCAGAAAACCATCAGAAGAACAGACCTATATGTGACAGCAGCTAGAAAAGGCTGGAAGGGTTTCAGCCATTGAAAAGTTATAAAAGTCTGGATAAGTGAGTGTATATAGCCCTGTTTAGTGAAAGATTTTACCACAATTCAGATTTTTTTTACACTTGTTATAGAAATTGCATTGCTACGTTAAGTTAGTCTTTCATGTAATGGATTTTGGAAACTACCTTGGAATGAGACATTATAAGTGAATGCTAAAGAACTACTATAAGTGTGTTGGTGTTTACTGTATTTGAAACTAGTTATTATTTTCAAAAATACCTAAGAGACTGGTCTATACCTAAAACTTAGGTCGACCTAGTGATGTTGCTCAGGTGTGAGAAAAATTCACACCCTTGAGAGACATAGTTAAGTCAACCTAAGCCTCAGTGTAGACACCACAGTGAGGAGATGGGGGAGATTTACTACAGTGATAGGAAAGCCCTTTCCATCAGGGTAGCAATTGTCGACACTGAAGTGGAGTAGCTATAGCACTTATCATGAAGACATACCCTCAGGCTCCTAAGTCCAATTTTCAAAAGTGACTTAGGCATTTAAGTGTCTAAGGCTCAGATCCTCAAATATATTTAGGAGGAGAAAATTAATGGGAAGCAGGCACCTAAATACCTTTGGGAAGCTGGGCCTTAGATGCTTCTGATGTCACCTTTTGTTTAAGAAGCTCCTGGTTCATTTAAGTAAACTCACTATTTGGCAACCTGAAAGCTACTTATATTTTAAGAATACATTCTTGTCTCTTTAAATCTTTCTCCTTTTCTGAGAGTAACTTCTAGCTAGAGGTTGTCTAACCAGCACTTCTGGGACTGATTGCACACTGAGTATATTACCTGAGCATAGCAACAGTGAGAAAAGCTGTCTGATCAGAACAAGAACTAAAACAAGGCCAGATATCCATAACAGTAGCCTTAGGGAAGATTTCTGTTCCCTTTGCACCACTGATGTGCCAAGAGCTCTGCCCCTTTGAATAATGCAGCTATTTCAGATATTACACCCAAAAACATCAGCTGCCCAGAGACGGCACTACTTAACAATGGCCCTTTTTGGATCATCAGAGGGGCTCAAACCCAAGATCTTCAGCACTGAAAGCAAAAGCCTATGAGTAACTCCATTAGCAGCTCTAGTAGACCCTTATTTTTCATAGTGGATCAGGCATGAAAGTCGGCCAAAGACCCGTGCACTCTTCCAGACTGGGTTACAGGAGGGAGTTCACTAGCAGAGGAGGAGGTAGTTGTTAGGGGCATTACACAGATGCATCCACAGGAGGTCCACTAATTCACTGCATCCCCCAGCTGCCTTAGAGAACACTATGCATCTTTCAAGATGGATAGATATTCACCTTATAAAGGTAGTTAATCAGACAAGCAAATGGTTCACAGACCAGATGTTTAGTGGCCAGTTATAGAAAAAGCTAGTGAGCTTTAATCTTGGCATTAGTTTTCTTCAGCATTACCCTTGAATTCCCTTTGATTCCTTCAGTCAATTCCTTTGCCACTGAGACAGCATCCTTAGATCAATGCACTACAATGCAGTGTATCACTTTGGGCATGGCTCTGTGTGGGCTATGCCCATAAAATTTGTTAGATGTTGTGCCAAATAAAGTACCAAAGATCCTTTACTTTAACACTACATTTATGGGAAGTACTTGTATTGTCCATGGTTTTGTTATTTTTTTTGTCACATTCTATTCCACGTTTCTTATATATTCATCTATTTAGGCCATGATCCTGCAAAGGGCACCATGTGGGTAGGCCCTTATGACCCATTGGACCCATTTGTAGGATTAGGTCTGTAAATTCATTAGATCAGGCACCTTTTCTCCCTTTATGATCTCTTTCTTCATAAAGAACTTAGGTCAGGGGCAGGCAAACTATGGTCTGCAGGCTGGATCCAGCCCATGAGGGCTTTGGATCCGGCCCGTGGGATTGCCACCCCCGTGGCACCACAGGCCCAACGCCATTGCTGGAAGCAGCCGGCACCACATCCCTGTTGCCCCTGGGGGAGGGGAGGGCAGAGGGCTCCGTGTGCTGCTCTCACCTTCAGGCACTGCTTCCCGCAGCTCCCATTGGCCAGGAACAGTTCCCGGCTGCCCTCACCTGCGGGTACCTCCCCTGAAGCTCCCATTGCCTTTTCCTCTATAAAAAGATCTTGTGTGCTTTGTATAAGCCTAACAACCGCGGTCAATGGGAACTTCAGGGGTGGTACCCACAGGCGAGGGCAGCGCGTGGAGCCCTCTGCCCCCCTTCCCCTAGGGGCCGCAGGGACATGCTGCCAGTCACTTCTGGGAGCAGTGCAGGGCCCGGGCAGGCAGAGAGCCTTCCTTAGCCCCCGCGACCCTGGAGCCACTCCAGGTAAGTGGCGCCGGGCTGGAGCCTGCACCCCAAACCCCTCTGTACCCTGCACCCCAACCCCCTGCCCTGAGCCCCCTGCCACACCCCAACTCCCTGCACTAAGCCCCCCCAGCCCCTGCCTTGATCCCCCTACTGCACCCCTCTTGCACTCTAACCCCCTGCCTGAGCCCCCTGCTGCACCCCCACACACCACAACCCCCTGCCCTGAGCCACCTCCTGCACTGTGGCATCCTCCCACACCCCAATCCCCTGCCCTGAGCCCCCCAAACTCCCTGCCTTGAGCCCCCTGCTGTACCCCTCCTGCACCCCAACCCCTTGCCCTGAGCCCCCTTGTACACCTGGACCCCTCCTGAACCCAACCCCTTCCCCTGAGCCCCTGCCTGCAGAAAGTGTGTATGTGCACGCATGTGTATGTGCCATGAGACACACATACACACATACACAGAATGAGTGAGTCTGGGAAACTGCTAAGCTTTGAGGGCTTTGGGGCTAAACTCAAGGGTCTCCCTTGCAATACTGTGTCTGTCAGCTTAACTGTACCTGTTCTCACTTCCATTTTGGGAAAAGCTACGAAGATGATATCCCTTGTAGTGGATCTGAAAATCCAACCCTTCTGATGACCCAGGAAGGTGTCAATATGATGTCACATGATGGAATTAATTTTTTTGTTTATTTTGCTTTTTAAAAAACCTAGGAAAATACATACACAAGCTATGTCGCAAGAACATAATTACAGTACAACTCAAAAGATAGCAAATGCCCCTTTGTGTGCATGCAATATGATATAGCTTTCACTTATATATTTTTTTTCTGGAGGGGATGGAAAGGGGGGGGGAAGAATCCTTATTGAAAACTGGACAGAAATTCTTATCTCTACACACGTCTCCCTCCTTAATTCAGACTCTCCCTAATAACTTACCAAGTAAGATGTCCTGCCCAGGATTTATTGGAGTCCCCCTCTCCACATAGTTTTATCAGATTTATAGTTCTTGAGTTGGCTTTTCTTTTCCAGTGGACCAGCAAATTTTACACAGCTGCCATCTCCATTAGCCTAATCTGATCCCTCCTACAAAGCCATTTTGAGACCAATTTTCCCAATCAGGGATGCACTACTGCTGTTTCCCTCTTGTCATTTTTCTGGTGCTGGTCTCTTGCTGAACAACCACATCTATTGTGGATCAGCTCAATTTATAGTTTAACTGATACTTTTACCAGGTGTTACAAATAATACCCTTAGCTTCACCAACTGTGCAACTATATATTTTTTTCTTCCTTGTGTATTATGACTACCTAGTAACCAGTTTTACTCATCTACTCCCTTTGTCTCTCTAATACTGTTTTTCATGAATTTTTTCCCTAAAAATCATAAATTTAATGTAAGAAAGCTCTGCAAGCCTAAAGGAAAACAATCGAGCAGCTACATTTCTAGTTGCAGAGGAGAATTAAGAGCCTTAATAAAATGGAGCACCATATAATAGAAATATGGCCCCAAAAAAGTACACTGCAGCTTTACTGTCTTGCACAACATAGTCTGTCTGAAGAGCTTGCCCACAGGAAGGAAGCTGTTCCCCAGGCAGCTTCAGGTTTAGTTATGTTAGGATATAGAGCCATGGAAATCTAAGCAAGATAGGAACATGGACACCTAGAGACAGATTTCAGAGATTAATCAATGAATCCACACCAAGGTTTCTCCTTCACTTTCATTGTGTAATAACTGATTAAACAGACTGATCAGTACAATGTGGGAACAGCTAGTCTTCTGCTTTCTTGTGAAAAATAAATTCTCCAATGCACTGCTCCAAGAGACATAGTTGCATCTTCACATCCTAGTAGCCAGTCAAAATAATTTCAGTTACTGTTTTCATTATCTGGTAGCGTTAGCAGTGCCATTAAATCATCGCTATTCATAACAGGAGATATGAAAGTCATATGGAATATGAGTTAAATAGTTATGGTATTACGAGAGTAATGACTGAGCACTTCATCAGGGTGGTTTCTTTTTATTATCATCCCATATTATGCCTTGTAAAATATTTGATGTAAATGTATTATTGTAAAATAATTAGTTAAGGGATGAGGCTGAAGCAAAAATTAACCAGTGCTAGAATGGATATCTAAAGCCTAAATTAGAGATCCATAGTGCATCTCTACTTTGCAAATGGAGATCAATACAGCTCAAATCACTGTATAATTGGGTTGGTTGGCATTCATATATCGGATGCTAAGGATAAAGTCCTAAATGCTTTGACTAAATAGCCAAAGATTACTTGTTTGTAAATTTCTACTGTAATATAATGCAGCAATAACTGCTTCGTTTTTAATTTTAACCAGATTCCTTTTAGGAGTCGGATAGTCAGCCTACAATCTAACTTTCCCAGGTATAAATGAATCCACTTGAAATTACTACAGCATGTCTCAGGGTACAGTCTTTCTGAGAAGTCTGGTAAAATATTCAAATAGGAATTTCAAAGTTACGGGGCTTGAAATAGTTCCCTCTCATTGATTTTTTTAAAAAAGTTCCTACCTTTCCTTTTCTTATCCTATCTTCAGAATAGTTTTGCTTATGAACTCCATGTTGACTTTGTTCAACAAATTTCAGAGTAACAGCCATGTTAGTCTGTATCCGCAAAAAGAAAAGGAGTACTTGTGGCACCTTAGAGACTAACAAATTTATTTGAGCATAAGCTTTCGTGAGCTACAGCTGACTTCATCGGATGCATGCAGTGGAAAATACAGTGGGGAGATTTTATAAACACAGAGAACATGAAACAATGGCTGTTATATACACACTGTAACCCATTGTTTCATGTTCTCTGTGTATATAAAATCTCCCTACTGTATTTTCCACTGCATGCATCTGATGAAGTGAGCTGTAGCTCAGGAAAGTTTATGCTCAAATAAATTTGTTAGTCTCTATGGTGCCATAAGTGGTCCTTTTCTTTTTGTTCAACAAAGTTACCTTTCATTGTGTCCCTTTTGGAGCAGAATATAACAGTAGGAGAATTACAAAGGGATTAGAGAAAGATGAGAGAGATGGAATGTACATACCCCACAATCAGGTTGGTGGAGAACTAGCAGCTCATTACAGCAATGGTATAAAGATGTGAGATAGGAAACTCTTTGTTCCTGAATCCTGGGTCAGGATTCTCTCTGGCTCAGATCAAGTTCCAGAGATATGCTTGAAGGAGTGATGCATCAGGGGAGATCTAGAAAGTGACAGGAATAAGACAAGAAAAGGCAGAGCTCTATTAAATTGCAAAAGGTTAAAATGTTTTAGATACAAAACTTCATGCATTTAAAGTTGTAGATTTAAAATTGGATAAAAGCCTCCATCTCCATCATCTACTACACACACATTCCAGTCGGATATATATCACACATACAATCTATCCTCTATGACCTTATTAAACTCTGCAGGAGGGGAGCCCCACATTGGTGGGCCTTATAAATGCTGTCACAGCACAGCTTATATTGGTGCTCATTGGGGAACAAAAGTACAAAATAGTTAAGGTTTTTGCAACAAAGTTTTTGTAAGTGTTTCAACACAATCCAGCAAATCCACAAAATAATGTTACAAACATTCTCTGTTTACAAATTTCACATCTTTTAAAAAGTCCCATCATTAGAAAGTATGGAAATGAGCATCTTAGGGATTTGGCCAGTTTCTTACTGCTGTGTAATTGTTCATCATTCACTATCATCCCACACAATTTATATTACCTTAACTTTGCCCCTGCAATTTGGTAAAATTACATGTAAAGGTCAACATTACAAAAGCCTAGAAGATCAAAAAATCCCATTTCCTCTCCAAGGAATCTATTTCCAAAGTACTAAAACACGAACATATGCTACAACATTACTCAGAGTAAAAAACTGCATATGTTAGTAGCTACACATTATAGTTAAACAACAAAATCGCAAGGTCTACATTCATTTACGTAAACCTGTAACAACACTATATAATCAACACAAACAGATCAATCAATCCAATTCTATTCATAAAAATGTTTTTCGACTCCATCACCACATCACAGTATAAAAAAAAATAGAACTCCGTTATATTCCTTTCAAAAGCTTTGCTACACATTTAATAAACAATATATAAAATTAACAGTATACTGACTGTTGCCAACTCATGATTTTACTGCAAATCTCATGGTATTTGGTGGGGATGAGGGGTATTTTTGGTTTTGTTTTTTCCTGGAGTTATCCAGTTATGTGAGAATCTCAGCTTTCATTTTTTTTAAAAAAGTTTCTAGTCTTGATGGTTTTGAAAAACCTTGAAATCATGAAGCGTAAAAGCTTTAGACTAGAAGACAAAAAGAAACAGTATTTTTAAAATATGATTTTTAAGCCAAAATAAAACAAATGAACAAAGTTAAAATGCATATGTATCATTGGTAATTGGTACTAGAAAATCCCAAACCTAGAAGAGATAGGCTACAGTCTGCATATTAGGTAGTGTTTACACAGTACAATAATTGCATTCCCTCAGAAGAATTCAGAAGGACATGTGCTGTTCATCAATTGAAATTTGTTTCATCCTCAAACATTTGCTTCCAAATTACGACAGTATTGAGCCGAAATGTAAAAATTCTGGTATTTCTGGCTTAAGTTTTTCATTAGGAAGAAAAACCAGTTTTGTAAAGCTGTCTTTCTGTCCAGTTGAGGAAGAAGAAGGAGATGAAAGGTGGGGGGACTCACAAAATGCTAGAATGGGTAGATTTTATTGGTTATGAAGCTTCAGGACAGAAAATAGTCTATCAAGGATCTTACGGCCCAACCACAGGAGGAAAAAGTCATTTATCTGGAAGGCCTCAAACTTCTTCACTGACTATTGGTGCCTCACTCTTTAGGGCAGGGGCTGTTTTCCTCTGTGTTTGGAAAGTATATATCACATTTTGGGCATTACCACAATAACTAATAATAATGGCAGCTCAGGTCTCCTAAACAACCTCCCCCAGGAGGTCTCATACCCAGTTCATCAATTAAAGTCCCCTGGCAACCCCAATACCATTATTAATTGTATATTATGATAGGTTATTTGTTCATTAAGGGCCAAAATGGTGCTAAGTGCAAAGCTCAACGTCAAGAAAAGATTTGTTGAAGCTGAGTTTAGTTTCTTAGCCCATTGGCTGCCTGGAAGTTATAGTAATCTCTCCTCACAGTCACCAGCATAGCATTCATTGATTGAATTCCACCCTAAGGTTCTGCTCTACAAGTACTTGCTACTGTACATGATGTTTTCTATTAGATATGATCAGAAAACTGGAATGGTTGAGGTGAGGGGAGAAATTTGGTTGAAATAGTTTCCTATTTTTCATCAGAAGTTTTCCAACTAAAATTTTCTAACAAGCTCAACCTATTGCAGTGCGTAGTCCTATTGACTTCAGTGAGACTATCATGGTAGCAACTATTATGGCCAATAGTAAGAAGTGTTTGTAGGATAATGTCCTATGCCACCTGGGGAAATGAAAATGCTTTATGTACTTTTTAAATGTAAAATTCACCCCTGAGCAGTTGGCCACACTTGACTGAAGTTATATTTACATCCTGGGCTGGCACTTTGCAGAGGGATGAATTTCACCTTTGTGACAGGTTATACCTGGCCTTTGCAGGTCCCTGCAGGAGACCCCACAGTTCTACCACATCTAACTCTAGGAAGCAGCAATATGGGAGGAAAGGACCAGCAAAAATGGGTCTTTCAGACCAGTCTAGAGAGGATTCTTTGCAGCAGCCATCTTGGAAATGAAAGACACCTGATCTTCCAAGGGCAAGAGACAGCCAATCAGAGCCTAACACGCTCAGATAAAAGGAACTGCAGGGCACTACCAGGGCAGGTCTGGCTGGGGCCAGAAGAGCAGAGAAGTGTGCACTGCTATGTCTACAGGAGCCGGAGGACCAGCCAGGGTCTAGCTCTGGCTGCACTTGCATAGCTGTGTTTGCAGGGAAAGAGGGACCTGAGAACTTTGTCCCTGAGCTAAGGGTGAAGATAAAGGGGCCAGGTGTGAGGAAGCCCAGGGAAGTAGCAGCAATGAATCAAATTGGGCAGCATGTGGCTGCTGTTTATAGGATCTTGGGTTGGGACCTGGAGTAATGAGTGTGCCTTGGTTCTCCCACAGCCAAGTGGTGGAAATCCTGAGAAGTGGGGACAAGCCTAACCTGAGCTGCAAAAAGGGGACAGGGCTTATCTGAAAGTCTGAGCAAAGGGTGGAATTTAAAGGGTCTGGAGCTGGAATGGAAGACTGCTGAGGGGAGATAGACTGTTTTATTTGCTGGATTCCTTGCTACCCTTTTTGACTGTGTGACCTGGCCAAAGGGCAAAATCCCTGAAAACCAGCCGAAGTAGGCAGACAGCCTATAGGAGGTGCCAGGACTGGAGAAAGGACTGTAATACTGCACCCAGCTGCAAGGCGGTACTCAAGAGGTCAGTGCCCTGTTACAACCCTAAACTTGTTTGCTATTATTTTTGGCAAATTTGTTATTCTAAGATAATTTATAAGCCTCTTTTTAATGTAGCAATGATACTGGAAAGTCAGTGTGACAACATGCAGGATAAGAGTGGGAAAAAATCCTGATCCCACTCAAATTAATGTTAGTAGGAATGGGATAAAACATAAGGAGATCTACTTTTATAAAATAGAATAAGAGTAAAGAAACATAGCTTTACATGTGACTGCTGCCACCCTGCGCCTTGCTTTCTATCCCTTTCCACATTATCTAGTAAACAATAATGCAGGGTCTCTGAATTCTGGGCCACCCAAACATACTCAGGTTCTTTAACTGACAAAATTGTGTGTGTGTATTTCAAAATTATTACAATTTAATTTTGAAAGAATAGCCCTTGATGAACAAAAATGTCTTCAGTGAGCCCCATGGAAGAAATATAACTATCAGGTCACTATTTTGATTACTGGATTGTGAATGAACACCTCTGTGAATAAGGATAATTTCTTTAGTCTGTTAAATGGCCTGTGGATCTACAATGCATTCAATACAGTCATGTTCTTTTCTCAGTTTCATGGTCTTAATCCGATGCAACTCCTTCTCATATCAGAGGAGTCCCTCCCGATTTAGACCAATGTAATGGATACAAGAATTTGGCTCTCTACCCCAAAGTGGCACTCAAGGATGTATATCATTAATTTAATCCTTTTTCCTCTGAACTCAGTGGCAAAATTACTGTGTGTCTTGTCAGGTAACCAATTGCAAAACACCCCTACGACTAACTCCCCAAATACACAGAATTATGGTGAGCACCTTAAAGACACTGTGGCATGCAAGGTTTTTGTTCATATTTGTGATCTATCCACACTTCTCTTGGATAAAGATAAAGTAGAATGCATTATAGTCACCTTATCAGTAACTCAGAATTGTATTATACATTATTACTGGAAGAAAAAATCTGTTTATTCAACAGAAGAATGGATTAATATCTTTGTTACCTATTTACCTTCAGAAAAGACTACTTATAAAGTAAAAGGCTTCCTTAAGTCTTTTGAGAAAATATGGAAATAAAATTTGAATTTTTAATTGTTCAAGTTATGTTTGTAATTAGTATTAGTCAGGATATGAGAATGTGTGGTCTCCTAACAATGTTTAGTCTAACGTTATTTTATAAATATTATTGTCAAACTAGTCATACCTGAGTGCCTAAAGTTAGTCTTCTAAAACCATAGTTAAGCACATAAATAAAAGTGCTGAGTACCACTGCTCCCATGGACTTCATCGGGATTTATGGATGCTCTGAACTTGTGAAAATCAGGACATTAATATTTGTGTTCAAGTATGAATGTAAGTCTTTAAGCAGCCAGTTTGGAAAATGTTGGCCCTTGTGTCTTTAGTTGGTTAATTTGTGATTTTTGTTGCTGTTGGGTTATTAAGTTTTCAGACTTCAGGTAGAATTCTCAAAAGAGCCTAAGTGACTTAGGACCACTAGCCCCACTGGCTTTCAATGGGACTAATGGTTCTAAGTCACAGGCAATTTCAAACTTTCTATTCCTCATGGCTTTTGTAAAAAAAAAATGTTTAATGTACTTTTTTTTAAAGAATTGTGTATGACACTTTTCACCTGCAAAGGCATATTTCAGTGAATGCACTATCAGTCTATGGTGAGATGTGCTAGAGTTTAGAAAGTAGGATTGCTATAATTGTTTACAGTTGACACATGACTGACTCAAGACTTAAAAGGTTAGTAAATCAGGCACTACCTGCCTCTGACCTCTAAAGCCTACATTTTAATATTAATAATGATGAGAAATAGCTTTGGCATTTGGTATTGCAGTGCTTTACATTAACTTGTATACCATAAACACTTTCAACAACACATCTTTTCAATTTATAGACCTGATCACTTTTCCAATTTATTGAAGTCCTGATATTTCCAGAGGCAGAAAATGATTGATCTCATTAAGTGATAAATTCAAAGGTGTGTTATTTAGTTCATTGTGTCAAAATGTACATAAAAGAATGATACTTGTCTTTGTAATGATATAACTGCTTCTCATCAGGGTTTTCAGGCTAGAAGATATAATGTTTATTGGAAGCCAAACCAAAGCTTGAAGAAAGGGGGGAAAGTAATATAGAAAATCTAAGGAATATATCCCATTCATAAAGAAATTATATCACTAGCAAAATGTGTGCTAAATAAAAATATATTAATCAAACAGGAAGCTGCCCTGTGGACAGTATGTTGACATTGTTTAAGACTGATATACATTCAAATTAGCTTCTTTATTTCTAAGATAGGAGACATTTAAATAAAATGAGCACCGGCAACCATGTTTTGGTTTTGACTAAGCCTCAGCCATTGGGTTTTGATTTACAAGGAGAAACCAAAACCACATGTAGTCTTTTTTTCAATTAATGGCCTATAAGATAAAGCTGATATGTTTTAGACAGAAAATTTAAAAAAGAAACCTGATAAATCAGCCGTCCGACTAGAAATAAAAAGTTGTAATAACAGGCATCACACAGATCTCTAATCCCAACTTTTTGCATACCTGTACATTTCTCAAATTTCTAATTTCAGGATTTGGATGTTTTGAAGTGTGAAACACTCTCAGCTATCAGAGGATGATGTGGCAGCTCTTGATAAGTAAATTGCTGCAGAGGAAGTTGAAGTTGTAATTAAGAATTTAATATCCAATAAAGCTCCAGGTCCTGATGGGTTTTCTGAGTAGTATTTTAGAGCTGTAAAGCAAGTGTTGATCCTTATTTTAACTGAATTGTTTCATGAATCTGGTTATCCTGAATATACCATTAAAAAGGCAAAAATTGTGGTAATTTCTAAAAAAGGAAAAGATCTTCCAATTGTGCACCATACAAACCTATTTCTATAATTAATGTGGATGCTAAAATATATGCCAAGATGCTAGCAAAAAGATTGAGTGGCATCATACCCAAATATGTTCACCTGGTCATATCTGGGTTAGTTGCTGGCAGGCATGTATCTGATAATATCAGAAGAGCTCATAATTTGATCTATAATGTTAATTTTAGTAATCTTTCCTATGAGCTGCTTTCTTTGGATGCTGAGAAACCTTCGACTGCCTGGAGTAGGAGTTCCTCAGGCTAATTTGGTACGGTTTGGTTTTGGAAATCGGTTTTCTACAAGCATATTGGTTCTGCAAACTCATCCTCTAGTGACCCAAGAGTACGCTGGAACAAAAAGGTTAATTTCTAAGATATATACAATTTTGATTGAATAAGATCTTGATAAGAAAACAACCCAGTTGAAATGATGAGGGAGGGATTTGGACAAGAAATAGATCTGGATGAGTCAGCCTCTGTATGAGAGAGGGGATATACATCTTCAATTTATGTAGCTCAAAGAATTTTTTGTATAAATTACCGTTAGGTGGCATTTGATTCGAGTAAAGATCCATCCTATTTTTTCTGCTAGCGAGGCATTCTGTTGGAGGGGTTACAAGGAAAGAGACACATACTTCAACATGTGGTGGTTATGCCCAGGAATTAGATAGTTTGATTTTATGACAGAATACCTGCTTCCTGGGGTCCCCTGACTTGCTTGCTTAATCCTCCAGTAAAGTATCTATGTTTTAAACAGCATGACAAATTAATTTATTTTCTTGCTAGCAGCAAGACTTTGGTTTTACACGTTATTGAAAAAATGTGATTTCTCCTGTGGAATTGTGGTGTGTTAAAATATGTACTGTCCTTATAATGGAAATGCTTTCACACCAGTACGTATAAAAGAGAAGTGTCAAAATTGGGTAGGTTTTTAGAAATTTGGCTAACCTTTTTAGTATCCCTTCCTCCCTCACTGAGAGGGTCTATATATACACTCCCTTTCATAATCAATATTTTGGGGAGCGGGGTGACCTAATGATGATTTGTGACACTTAAACTAGGAGCCTCACTATCTGGGAGAAGTGTGGGATCTCCTAAGCAAGCCCTCTCATCTCCTGAGAATTGGCTCAAGAAGGTGTGAAGGAAGGAAGTTGGGAACCTTCACTGATTTGTTCAGGGAGAATCGAGGCAATGGGAAGATGGAAGGAGAGGATCTTGTCCTCTAGATATGAAGGGGGAGGAGAGGAAATAGAAGCATTCTCCCGTACTTTATGACATGTCCCAGCTAGAAATTAGAGCAGGAAGAGAAGGGACATCTTCCTGGTGATAGTTGGGGTACAATCTTTTTGGGTGTGAGGGAAGAGAAAAGGAGTGGATGCCCAAGTAGCCTGCCCTATCCTTCTTCCCACTCCTCCCAGGCCAGGAAAGGGAAGCCAGGTTGGAGGGAGCTATGTATGAGAGCTCTCAATCATCCCTCACCTGTAATGGATAGCAGGACATGAACTTAGTGTGAAATCTCTTTACTAATGCAACTGTTGTGTAATCAAAGGAGCCCCACATCTCCACTGGCCAAGTTGGGAGGAACCTGACCTCACCAGAGGCGTTACTCTTGCATGGGACAGCAGGGAATGGGGGAGCTTGCCAATGAGTGCCTGGGTTCAAGTTCTCACTATATCATTGGCTTCCTGTGTGACCTTGGGCAGGTCACCTACCCTCTCTGGGCCTTAGTTCCCCTTTTGTAAAATGTGAATTGGAGTATTGTACTACCTTGCATGGGTGTTGTGAGGATAAACACATTTAATGATGGTTAAGCATTCAGACACTTCAGGAATGGGGGACATCTAAGTATCTTCAAGAGTGGCTCCTCGCTTCCCAGTGTTAAGGATACAAAGGAGATACAGAAATGGGGAACCCTGTGTTTTGCAAAGACTTTCAGATCCATGGCTTCAAAATGAAAACTTCCTCACTACTTTTAGTTTAATTGGAGACTATGCTCAGAAATGCACTTCCAGTTTAAGTCTGTCCTTACTTGTAAAGTTGTTTCAAGGTACATAGTTGCATTGAAAAAACATGACTTTCTGTGAATAACCCTAAAATCAAAGGCGTTGTCATGAAACTTAGTCATGACAAACCTGTAGCTTTAGGATTTGAGCCTGCAAACATGTATGTGTGAGGAGGATCTCTTTAAGACTATTCACATAAAGAAAGTTACTAATTAATATGTGTTGGTAGGAATAGCCCCTTAGTTGTGACTAATCACAACAGCTTTCCCCTATTGCAAACTGGATGTTGTCACTCTCGTTAAGACTTTAAGCTTCCACCAAAAGCAACTGAGGAAAACAGATTTTGCTTCATATTTAAGCATTTACCATCCACGTTGGGGTGGATCCTTCAAGCCTTCAAGCAAATATCCATTTGATTTTAACAAGAGTTTTGCCTCCATCAGTGCAGCAGGACTGGTTTCATTGGATGTAACATTTTTACTCTTTTTAATTTGAAGTGCCATTTTAATTTATTTATTAAATCTCCATATGGCATCTGCACAACTACTTGAGTCTCTGAAAGTGCTTGATGAGTAACAAAGGATTAAGTCTCACATCAAATGTGAAATAAATGAGCATTATCCAAGTTCTATACATGAGGAAATTGAAGCACAGAGAAGTCAAGTTCTTGTCAAGAGCCCCATCAGACCTGAGACTACAACCCAAATCTACACTTTTTTTTCATGGATTAGATGGTTTGGCACAAAAGTTTTGTGCGCATTTCACTGAATGTAGAATATCATAGATATTCCATTTGCTTCCAGACTATCCCATTCACCCTCTCACCCAATTTGTTTTTAAACTAATGTTCCCATGAAAGAAGCTGTGGCAAACTGCCACACAGGAACTCTTACCACAGTAAACTAAGATCTAGTGAAAGCTATTTTTTAACTTACCTGTGTGCATTCATTGTGTTGTATAAACCTGGAGGGGAAAAAAAAGTTAAAGTCAAACCAGTTTATGGTTTATGACTAGCACTGATCCTGGATTTAGGTGTGCCTCCCAACATGAACACTGCCAAAAAAGCCTGCAGGCAGGCAGGAGACATTTGAAACTGGTTTGGCCCTGGATGAACCAGAATGCTGACAGAGGGAGGGGGAATGAATCTTGCACAGAGCAACACAATGGCATGCAAAAATATTTAAATTTAAAAATAAAGGGAAATTTAAAGGTGTCTCTATAAAGTATAATGGTTACATTTTTAAATACAAATTGACCTTCTTTGTCATTTTATCATGTTGCCCTACTTACTTGCAGAGATGTTCTGCATGATAGGACATGTAATGTGGCTCCAAAGTTTTCTAACCACAGAACATCCAGAATATATAACCAGGAAGCCCCACATTTGGCAGATGATATTTCTAAAAAATGAGAATATCTCCAATGGAGATATTGGAACAGATGCTGTTCATCAGGGAACAGCACGAGTCTTTATGTGCAATGGAAAATTTTCACACTATTTCAATATATAATTTGGTGAATACTGTAGAAAAATTCCAATTAATATTCATTGCAATTTCTGAACATCACCTTTTGTGTCAATGACTCTGTTTGCATATTGTGAATATTCTAGCAACTGAGTTCACTGGCAAGAATGTTTGTAGAAACAGCAATTTTAAGTAAATATGAGAGAATGTGGAAAATTAATTTTTAATTTGCAAACATGAATATTTGCACCAGAAATCTGTTCCAAAAAGGTATCCTCATCCATTCAGGGAGCAGAACATACCATGTGATCAAAACTAGCTAAGTAACTCAGCTCAAATTGTGGTTGTTGAATACTTGTAACAATAGCTTACAATCTTCAGTCCAGGCATTGTCCCTAGAAACCGTGCCATAAATATCTCTGGATAAGAAGAAGGAAAAAAAAAACAACAACTTGAATTGTAAGCTGCTGGTAAGAAATTTGCAAACTAAAAGAAATGAAGTTGAGTAGATAAATGATTTGTTGTGAATCATTTTCTTAGCTGTATCTTAATGCAATTAGGTTATGGCTACCTTACATAGTTGTGTGTGAGATGCATGGGAGGCTTTTCCTACATGGCCTGTGAACAAAAGTAGAGCCCCTATGCTCAAAGAACTGCCAACACTGATTAGGAACTAGAACTACTCAGGCTACCTACAGTCTTCCCTGCTTTATCCTGGAAGTAACTTTCTGGAAAGAGGGCAGGAAAGGGACCACAGTTCTTTCCCCTCATCATGGTCTAGCTAGTAGAGCTGGCCAGCTGTGCAAGGGGCAATATTCTGTATCATGTAAAAGTGTGTAGCAAATTACTTCCCTCACAGAGCAACTACCGTACTTCAGGGTGTAATGAAGTCCATAGAGGGGGGCCCTTTCTCTTATTGGCAGGTGCAGTAACTGCTTGGATTTATGGCTAATAGGTTTAAAAAAAAAACAAAAAAAACCTCCCTGAGATGAGGAAAAATATTCTCCAAATGAAGCAGATCTTTTGATGGCGAAAAGTCATAAACCCCCATTGCTCTTCTATGGGGGCTTTGAACAGACTTCTTCCAAAAAATAAAAGCAAATGTCTATCAAGATCCACAACCTAACTATTAAAGCTGAACACAACAGGATCAGTTCACAGGAATTCATGAATGTGAGCGTCTTCTTGAGCCAAGTTTAAACTAGGCCTGGTCTACACTTCAAAGTTAGGGTGATGTAAGTCTTGCATGGACCTAGTTGTACATGTATCTACACTTAAATTTGTATTGCACTGATGTAAGTGCCCCATTATGCTGACACAAGCTCCTCAAGTGCCATTGACCCATGGTCGATGTATAGAGGTTGATGCAGTATAATTATAAACATTACATTACCGTCATGGTGTGCTCTACTCACCGCATGACTGCGCCTCCTACTGGTTGTTCTGGGGATTAGCTCTATCTGACTGATGATGTCCCTGGTTGCACTCCAGTGATTGTCTCTCTCTGCGGCCTCTCTCCTGCTCCAGTAGCTGCTGCTTCCTCTTTGTGATGTGGCCCTCCAACCAGGTCATATTGTGATTCCCCTTCTTGGGAATCTTTCAAAGTCCTTCTGCACCAGCAATATCAGGCAGTCCTCACTGATACACCACAGTCATCTCCTGAAGGTTTCTAGAGATAGAAGTCTTATTTCTTCCTCCGGATAGAACAAATTCAGAATGGAGAGGGGAAACTAGTGGTGTTCCCCAAGGGTCAGTCCTAGGAACAATTCTATTCATAAAAGATCTGGAGAAAGGGGTAAACAGCGAGGTGGCAAAGTTTGCAGAGGATACTAAACTGCTCAAGATAGTTAAGACCAAAGCAGACTGTGAAGAACTTCAAAAAGATCTCACAAAACTAAGTGATTGGGCAACAAAATGGCAAATGAAATGTAATGTGGATAAATGTAAAGTAATGCACATTGGAAAAAATGAACACAACTATACATACAATATGATGGGGGATAATTTAGCTACAACTAATCAGGAGACAGATCTTGGAGTCAGCATGGATAGTACTCTGAAGACATCCACGGAGTGTGCAGCGGCAGTCAAAAAAGCAAACAGGATGTTAGAAATCATTAAAAAAGGGATGAGAATAAGATGGAGAATATCTTATTGCCCTTCTATAAATCCATGGTATGCCCACATCTTGAATAGTGCATTCAGATGTGTTCCCCTCATCTCAAAAAAGATCTACTGGCTTTAGAAAAGGTTCAGAAAAGGGCAACTAAAATGATTAGGGGTTGGGAATGGGTCCCATATTAGGAGAGATTAAAGAGGCTAGGAAAAGAGGAAACCAAGAAGGGGATAGGATAGAGGTATATAAAATCATGAGTGGTGTGGAGAAAAGTGAATAAGGAAAAGTTATTTACTCGTTCCCATAGTATAAGAACTAGGGGCCACCAAATGAAATTATTGAGTAGCAGGTTTAAAACAAATAAGAGGAAGTTCTTCTTCACTTAGCGCACAGTCAACCTGTGGAACTCCTTTTCTGAGGAGGTTATGAAGGCTAGGAGTATAACAGGGTTTAAAAGCGAACTGGATAAGTTATGGAGGTTAAGTCCATTAATGGCTATTAGCCAGGATGGGTAAGGAATGGTGTTCCTAGTCTCTGTTTGTCAGAGGGTGGAGATGGATGGCAGGAGAGAGATCACTAGATCATTACCTGTTAGGTTCACTCCCTCTGGGGCACCTGGCATTGACCACTGTCGGTAGACAGGATACTGGGCTGGATGGACTTTTGATCTGACCCAGTATGGCCATTCTTATGTTCTTAAATGTTGCCAGGTGGTGCTAATTTCTGCAGACCATTGCATCATAAGGGCCTGGGTGTATTCGGGACACCAGCAGCAGCTATGCTCTCTGTGCCTTTGTTACCCTCAGGAGTGTGATCAGCTGAAACCACCACTAGCTGTGGAAAATGGTGCCAATATTCAGTGCCAGTGCCCTATACTCATAATTTCATGCAACCGAGCAATTCCCTTACTCTTGGTAGGTCATACTCACCATGGCTTGAGCTGAGAGTGGCACCAGGGATCAGGATCTCCAAAGCAGAATCTTCAATAAGCTTGTCTTGTTTAACTCTTTAGGCAACCAAGAGAAGTTTTCAATCCCAAATTTCGCTTTCCATTCCTACACGAGTGACAATGGTACCTTGAACAGGGGACCTGGAGAGTGAATATTGCAGACTGTATGGAGAAGGAAAGAGCAGACAGGAGGCACAGGAAAAGGGGGGAGAGAGATGCACCAGGGCATAATGGGGCTTCTCCGACAGCAAACTCAGATGCTGCCAACTCTTGTGGACCTCCAGGTTTAACAATCCCAAGCCTGAATGCCATTTCAGTCTGTTGGGAACTGCAGCATAGTGCCTCCCAATCCCCCGCCCCCCCATCAGCATTCCTTATGGCCTCAGGGCCAGCACGCCTATCCCTACAACTCCACACCAGGGAAAAACATGGGCCACCACAGCTTCACCTACACTAAACTGTGAGAGTCATGGTTGATGTATGCATAACTACAATGTACATCAATGTTACTTCCTCTGGTTTATTTATTAATGTTCCTACTTTTTTAAAGTTACACACTTAGTTGTAAATTTTTCAGATTATTTTTGGAGCTGTTTTCTTAAGTGAATAAAACTCTTTTTTGTTTTGAAAGTTATTCATCTTTATTAGCTTACAAAGATTGGCGAATAATGACTGCGGGCAGTGAAAGTTGTGGTCTTGTAAACTTACAACCCATCAGTTCAGTGCTAGATACTGTAGTTGTCATAAATGTGCATGAATCCCTCATCATTAATTGGAGCACTGTCATTGATATATGAGCTATTCAGCATGCACCACACAGTTCCTAATGGGCCCCCAACCTGCTGCCCAAGGTTGAGCACAGTAGACCATAGCACATTACTGTGGCTCGCTCTCAGAGAGACTTTGAAAGAGCACTTGAAGCTATATAGCTCCTCCTTGTGCTCATGTGATAGCCCTTATGACTGTCTGTTCAAACTCAACAAACAGCTGCTCCATCTCCTCCCCTGTGGCAAGTTTTCCCCTTTTGCTTCACAAATATTAGGCAGGACACAACAGGCAGCTATAACCACTGGGATATTTTTTGCACAGAGATCCAATTTGGTAAGTAAACAATAACAGGGTCGCTTCAATTTACTATCAGAGGGGTAGCCGTGTTAGTCTGGATCTCTAAAAGCAGCAAAGAGTCCTGTGGCACCTTATAGACTAATAGACGTATTGGAGCATAAGCTTCCGTTGGTGAATACCCACTTCATCAGATGCACTTAGTGGAGATTTCCAGGGGCAAGTATAAATATGCAAGCAAGAATCAGGCTAGGGATAATGAGGTTAGTTCAATCAGGGAGGATGAAGCTCTGCAGTTTCTCTTCGAAGTCTGGTCCTGAAGTTTAGGACCAGATTTCAAAGAGAAACTACTGAGCTTCAGTTCATTTGCAAATTTGACACCATCAGCTCACAATTAAACAAAGACTGTGAATGGCTAGCCAACTACAAAAGCAGTTTCTCCTCCCTTGGTGTTCACACCTCAGCTGCTAGAATAGACCCTCATCCTCTCTGATTGAACTAACCTCGTTATCCCTAGCCTGATTCTTGCTTGCATATTTTTGCTTGCATATTTATACTTGCCCCTGGAAATTTCCACTACATGCATCTGATGAAGTGGGTATTCACCCACGGAAGCTTATGCTCCAATACATCTATTAGTCTATAAGGTGCCACAGGACTCTTTGCCGCTTTTTCAATTTACTAAAAGCTCATTCAACTGTCATTCTGCACCTGCTGAGTCTGTAATTGAATCTTTCCTTGGTGCTGACAAGGTGGCCAATGTACCACTTCATGAGCCGGGGGTATGAGGGGTAGGCTGGGTCCCCCAGGATCATTATTGGCATTTTAAAATTGCCAATGGAAACCCGCTGTTTAGGAAAGAAGGTCCCTCCTTGTAGATTTCTGAACAGTCCTGTGTTCTTAAAGATGTTAGCATCATGCACCTTCCTTGACAAGCTAACACTGATGTCAATGAAGCAACCCTGGTGATCCATGAATGCTTGCATAACCAAAGAAAAGTAGTTCTTTCCATTTCTGGGGCCAAAATGGGGATGTGTGTGCCATCTATTCCTTCACCATAGTTCAGGAACCGCATTGCTGCAAAGCCATCCATTACATCCTGCACATTGCCAAGAGTCACAGTCCTGCATAGCAAATGACTAATGGCTCTGCATACTTACATGACAGTGGTCCCCCACAGTGCATTTTCCCACTCCAAAATGGTTTCCCATTGACTGTTAGCAATCAGGCATTGCAAGATTACACTGTTTGATTGCTTCTCCCTTCTCCACTGTCAGTTCAGCTCTCAGTTTGGTGTCCCTGCATTGGATGGCTGGGGCAAGCACAGCACACAGATCCAGGAATGTGGGCTTACACATCCAAAAGTGTAGCCACTGCTTGTCATCCCAAACCTGCATTACAATGTGATCCCACCAGTAAGAGCTTGATTCTCAGGACTAGAATTGGTGTTCCACCTTCTGCAGCTGCTCCATGAAGGCCATCAATAACCTGGAATTGGTTCTTGCTATGTCCCACAGCAAACCAACTGATAGGAAATCATCATATTCCCCGCAGTTCTTCTTGCAGCCCTGCTAATATTAGAGGATCACGAGTCCTGTGCTTGCAATGCACATGACAATAGTTCAGGGCTGTGCAAGCTCTATGATTCTGTCAGAGATGACAGACAACAAGTCCCACATAGATTCATGGGAAATTGAAAATAGGCACAAAAATTATGGGATAGAAATGATACTATAGGATGGATAACATTGCATTACCAAAACTACTCTTAAGTCTACCCATGGTGCACCATACTATACATCAACACAAGCTCAGCCGCAACTCAAGAGGCCAAGTATACAGCTGCACAAAAGTATGCAGCTGCACTGGAGTGCTCAGTCAAGCGGTCTAGTGGAGATTGCTGCTAAAATTTGCCTCCCCTTTTGTCTCACAACAATGAATTTTGCAATCTAAACCCAAGTGAAAAAAATTACCTGAATTGTACTGTATGTAGCTGCACTACAACAGATTATTACCGTCTCCACAAAGGTCAGAGATTGTAAATGGTCAAACTGACTTTTTTATTACCTTGACTCAAGACAGCTGACTTCATTTTCAGAACTGTTTTAAACCTTTGTGTGCTGGTTTATAAATGTGTGTAATCCTTGTTGCTTTTCCTGATACCAGAATGTTTCCCGTGGTTGGTTAGCATATATTTTTTGTTTTGATATTTATATTGGCATGTTCTAATGTTGGGTTTAGTCTTCTGAAGATAAAGTTCAGCCATTTTCTATCAAACATCACAACAGTGTCTGTCACTTTCCATGCATAAAGTTTAGTAAGATGTTATATGTAAGATCTGATTTGCTAGTTCTTTCTTATGAAATATTCAGTAAACCTGGCTTATGTTTAGATTTTATAATAAACACAAAAAAGAACAGGCAAAATTCATATAGTCTGGAGGTTTGTGGATTTTTTTTAAAATGAAAATTATACTAAGTTTTACTCACTATCTTAATATTCCATACGATACAGATAAAAATTCAGATTTGGTATAAGGATTACTACTCCATTGGACCCACTTACTGTGCTAGAACTGAAACTCACCATTTTCCTTGCAGTTTTACAAGAAATGGGCTAGATACTCAGCTGGTGTCAATCAGACTAACTTTATGACCCATAAATGTGCTTACTGGGAGAAAAAAAATAGAACAGAGGAAGGACAGGAATGCCTATCTTTACGGGAAACTGCTATAAGATTTAATAGAAAATGAAAACTTTTCCATAGACTTTTTTAAAGCACCACATAGAACTTAATAGAAAGTTATATCACTGCTGTAGAGTTCTATAAAATGATTTAACAAACCTAGAGTGAAGACATAATTCTTTATTAAATTCTATAGTTTGTTTCTTTTAAAACCTGCTACATTTCTATGGGCCACTACTGGTTTGTTTACTATTAACTTTTTTTTTACTCTTTCCATAAAGGTCATGTTGAATAAAAGTCATAGATCTGAGGAGAAAATAAAAACTCTTTGCCCCCAAAATTGCTGGCTTTCCTATAAAAGCCAGGTTTCTTCCAAGCTGTGGCAAGTTCAGTCTTTGGCAAAATCAGTTCAGGTGTAAACAGCTAAAATAGTGCAAGTTGATACTGGCTTTGGGATCCCAAAGATTCCTAAAACATTTAGCTACATTTAATAGTGTAGCTATTATATATAATTCAGAATAAATAAATCATTTTCATGGATGTAATCATAAAAAGGAGGTAACTGATTTATCCAACCCATATGGACATATGGCTTTGTATACAGTAGAACCTGCTTATAGTGAACTTGTATACTGTGACACACCATTTAAGTTAAAAGAAAAGGAGTACTTGTGGCACCTTAGAGACTAACAAATTTATTAGAGCATAAGCTTTCGTGAGCTACAGCTCACTTGAGCTGTAGCTCACGAAAGCTTATGCTCTAATAAATTTGTTAGTCTCTAAGGTGCCACAAGTACTCCTTTTCTTTTTGCGAATACAGACTAACACGGCTGCTACTCTGAAACCATTTAAGTTGAATTGTGTGTGTCATAGTGCCTGATGTGGGTTCTCTTCAATGGGGTGTAAGTCCCAAATTTCTTCCATGGCATTTCACTCCTCTAAGAAGAAGTGAAACTTGTTTATAAGCAGAGGGAAGCTTCTCTCTCTCTCTCACACTCCTGGTGGCCAAGAACCATGGCCAATGGGAGCTGGGGGAGGATGGTGGTGCCCTCAGGCAAGAGCAGCGCACGGCCCCCCCACCTAGAAGCCAGACTGGCTGGCCGCTTCCAGGGCACGAGTGGAGCCAGGACAGGTAGGGAGCCTGCCTTAGTCCCACTGCACTGCAGACCAGGAGCCACCCAACATAAGCTCGCACCCCAACCCTGATCCCCAACCCCCTGCCCCAGCCCTGAATCCCCCCAAGTCAAAGCCCCCTCCTTCACTCCAAACCCTTCATCTCCAGCCTCCATCTCAGATTCCTCACCACTAGCCCAGAGCCTGCACCCGCTCCCACATCCCAAACCCCTGCCTCAACCTGCAGCCCCCACCCACATTCCGAATAGCCTTGGCCCCACTCCCCAGCCTGGAGCCCCCTCCTGCATCCCAAAACCCACCCCAGAGCCAGCATCCCCAGCCAGAGCCCTCACCCCCTCCCGCACCCCAACTCCCTGCCCCAGCTCAGAGCCCCCTCCAGCACCCTGAAACCCCCATTTCTGGCCCCACCCTAAAGCCCCAGTTAGAGTCCTCACCCCCTCCTGACCCCAACCCCCTGTCCCATCCCAGTAAAAGTGAGTGTGGAAGGGGAACAGTGAGCCACCAAGGAAAGAGGAATGTAATGAGTGGGGTGTGGGGCCTTGGGGAAAGGGTGGGGCTCAGGTGTTTGGTTTTGTGCGATTAGAAAGTTGGCAACCATATCACCATCTCTCAGGATTTGGCCTAAAAAGAACTGGAAGACTGGATTTAATTATAGGCATATTAAGGGTGTGATCCTCATTCCAGTGGAGTCCTGGGGGATTTTGCTTCTGTCTGCAGTGGAAGCAGGATTGGGCTCTAAATACATCAGTAAGTCCATTAAAACCACAAAATAATGTCAAATCTAGATATTACTGGACAGTGACAGAAACAACAAAAGAGTGCTGACTTGTTTGTTTATAAGGTGGGACATATATCATAGGTGGATCAAGGGAGCAAATGTGGAAATGTATTGTATGAACTGGGAATGAGCACTTGTATGAATGATCAATAACACATTTCTAGGAATCTACAAAGAATGTAGGATTTTGTCACCAGTGTTTACTCTATGCAAATTTGTGTTAGCTGACATTTTTATGTAAGACATATTAGCTTTGATTTTAGGAACAGACAATCCCGCTTATCATAAATATATAATGAATCACTATGTTTTTTTTATGTATACATCAAAAACAGTTCCTTTTTGTATTCATAATTTGGATTTGAAGATACTAAATGTATCTGTCTAAATTTCATAATTTCCAGTAACATTCTGCAAAAGTTCTTTAGCCAATCAGTTTTTTGCAGCAGCTATATATAAAGACATTTTAACCTTATACAGTATACAATCCAGATCCTACTGTCTCATTCACACGGCATACTCCTACATCCCACTGAAGTCAATTAGGTTCATGCAGACATACAAACTTTCAGGATCAAGGCCCTCTTTTGTAATTATGTAACAGGCTCTAAACTTCTAAACATTCTTTGTCATCATACAGTCCATTTGATGAAGGACCCCCTAGTAATGGTAGGTCAGACAGATCCAACACAAATGCAAATAATAGAGGCATGTTAAACTTTCTCGCTCTTAAAATGCACTGATTTAAGAAAGAAGGAGAAATTGGAATACAAACAGCCACATCATTTTAAATCATTTTTTTGGTTCTGCTGATACAAAAGACAGAATTATTATTATGATGCTTTTAACTAGAGAGATTTATACCTATGACATGGAGCACTTTTTAAAATGGTGATCCATGTCTAACATCACAGTCTTGGAATTAAAATTTTAACTTTTCCATAGCATTTTAATGGATGCAAGGGTGATTATTTTGAAATGTTGAATAACTACACAGGACTGAGTGATTGGTTCTTTTGTTTTTATATTCAGTAAACAAAAAAAGACAGGTTTCAGAGTAGCAGCCGTGTTAGTCTGTATTCGCAAAAAGAAAAGGAGTACTTGTGGCACCTTAGAGACTAACAAATTTATTAGAGCATAAGCTTTCGTGAGCTACAGCTCACTTCATGCATCCGATGAAGTGAGCTGTAGCTCACGAAAGCTTATGCTCTAATAAATTTGTTAGTCTCTAAGGTGCCACAAGTACTCCTTTTTTTTTTTTTGCAAAAAAAGACAGAGGGACAAATTCCCAGATATATCAATGTAAATCCACTGGGCTTGATTCTCTTCTCACATTAGAGTAAACCATCGTAACTTGGTTGATTTCAGTTGAGTTCCTCCTTATTTATGCTGTGCAAATAAAAGTGGAATTGGCACAGTGACACAAATAGATTTTCTCTGGATTTGATAGGATATGTCTACACTGCACACTCCTTTTGGCAGGATGTAGAGTACATATAGGTCTAGCTCCCCCAGCATGGGTATAAATAGCAATGTAGACAGTGGGACACTGCTCAAGTGAGTAAAGATGCTCTTGAAACCTGTGGCTATGCAACTGGATATTTACCCTACAGGGATCTCTGCTTGCCCAAGCAGTGCATCCCCATCCACACTGCTGTTTTTAGAAGTGTAATATCCCACTGCCTCTTCCACTGCTGTATTCTTTCTCCCTTGCAGAGAGAGGCTCAGGTGGAAGGAAAAGATTCTGGCAGCTCCTTGCTCCAGGTATCTTTCCTCGCAGCGAGGAAAAGCTCTGGCTGAAGGGAGCTGCCCAAACCTATCCTCTCTGCAGTAAAAGAATCTGGCAGCTCCCTGCTGCCTCCCTGCCTGCCAGAGCCTTTCACTGACACAGGTAGCTACATACTTTAGTGGGTACATAATCTGCTTTTCACTGTGGGATGTAGCTACCTGAACCCTAGATGCCACCACAAGAACTGTACAGTGTAGATGTAACCATAGAGTCACAGAATCATAGATTTTAAGGCTAGAAGGAACCATCAGATCATCTACTCTGACCTCTCATATATCATAGGTCGCTAATTACCAGCACCCACACACTAAAACCAACCAAAACTAGACCAAAGTATTGACTAAACTTCATGTGAAGAGAATAGGAAGGACCAAGGTGCACCAATGTCCAAGGCCACTGCAGTGCAAGAAATGATTAAGTGAGATATATCTGGATAATTCTGGCAAGTGACCCACACCTCATACTGCAGAGAAAGGCAAAAAAATAAACAAATCCCAAGGTTACTGCCAATCTGACCTTGGGGAAAATTCTTTCCCAGCCTCACAGATGGCACTCAGGTACACCCTAAGCATGTGAGCAAGAGCCAGTCAGCAAGCCAAGTACCTCAGAGAGAGAATGCTTGGTGCTATCTCAGACTCCCAGCCCACCGCACCCAATGACCCATTTCCAGCTGTGGCCATCTCTGATGCTTCAGAGGAAGGAGGCAAAAAACAACCCAGAATACAATGGGGGAAAGCCTTGCAGGTGGCTATCTGCAACCCTGAAGCCTGAGCTTTTAGGAACATAAAATGGAAGTGAGCCCCAGAGTTGCTGAGTCCAGCCCCCTGCCATCACAAGCAACAGTGTCATACAATTGCAGTTCTTTCTTAAATCTAATTGTTTCCCCCCATAACTCCTATTGGAAGGCTTTTCCAGGACCTAGCTCCTCAAATTATTAGAAAACTTCTAATTTGGAGCCTGAATTTTTTCATGGCTATTTTATACGCATTTTTTCTTGTGCCAACATTGTCCTGTAGCTTAAATAGCTCTTCTCACTCTCTGATGTTTAGCCCGTGGATGTATTTATAGAGAGCAATCATATCCCCGTTCAGTCTTTGTTTTGCCAGGCTAAATAAGCCAAGCTCATTTAGGTTTTTTCCATAAGATATGCTCCCATCCCCCTGACTATCCTAGCAGCCCTTCTCTGCACTTATTCTAGTTTATATTCATCTTCTTCAACATGAGTAACTAGAATTGTACACAGTATTCCAGACAAGATCTTACCAATGCCTTGTACAATAGCATTGATATTTTCGTAGCTCTACTAATACGTTCTAGGATTGCATTTACTTTTTTTACAGCTGCATCACTTTGGTGGCTTATAGTTGATCAGCACACTGAGGTCTCTCTTCCCTTGTCTCTTTCAACTGATGAGTCCTAACTTATAGCAGAAATTCTTGTTGTTAGTCCCTGAGTGCATGACCTTGCATTTACACCATTATAACTGAGTTCAGGATCTAACCCTAAGAGTTTTCTTTTCAGTGTGCTCACTACTGAATATCTTTTTTTCAGGATTTTTAAAGAAACCTGTATTATGTTTTTCCAAACACAAGGTGCCAACATGGGTATTTTCAATCATAATGGCCTCTGTTTTAGATAAAGGCAAATAAAACAGGAAAGAACAAAAGCAAAGTCTCCTTGGGTCCAATCATGCTTCTATTGAAATCAGTGGCAGAACACTTTATAAGAGAAGTATCGGGCTCCATGAGATGACAGTGTGTGATTCCATCAACAGTCAGAACTTTGATCTGGGAACAAAGTAGATGTGGAACTCTGAAAAAAGGGAAAGTGCTTAGTTTCATAGATATATACATCCCACACAGTTAAGTTTAGGCCTGTGGAAGGTCAATGTTTACATTGTCGTGGTGCCTGCCATGTAGGATGCTTAGCACTTGCTCCCCCTCCAGTTCCTCACCTATATCTTCAGATTCATCCTATAGTCTAAGATGTATTTTCTGAGCTTTTCCAGAATACTAGGAGAAGATCAATATATTTTATTTAATTCTCCTGGTTTACAATTATCTCCTCATAGAAAACATGAGATTTAAACTGGATCCCTCACACTTCATTTGCCCTTTTCTCTGTACGGCTTTGATGTGATTGTCTTTAATTTTGCCATAATTATTGGAACAGCATCTGCAACACTGGAATTCTTGATGGTGGAAATGTTGTCTTTGAACAGAGGACTGAGAGTCAGAATTCCTGAGTTCTGTTCTTGGTTCTAACACCAACTCACTCTATGACCTTGGGAAAGTCATTTGACCTCTCATGCTCCAGTTTACCTATGTACACAATAGATGTAATAGTGTTTAGCTATCTCACAGATGTGTTATGAGGCTTAATTAAATAATGCTTATAAAGCTCTTGGAAATCCTGGGATGAAAAGTGGTAGAAATAGTAAGTATAATTTACTATTATAAAGCATTATTATCCAACTGTTTTGCCCACCACAATTTTGTCTTCACCTTGTTAATTATTTTTGTCCTTTCTATTTTTATAACAAAAGAATAGTTTCCTTTCTGAGTTATTAACTAGGCTCCTGTAGTTGTTCTGTATGCATTATTCTCGCTTAATTGGGCTCAAAGGAGGAGGGAAATACGTTTCCCCTTGTATGTTTGGCATCCCTCAGATCTTAGGTAGTTTAATTTTTGAAGTGTGAATACCAATATGCTTTCTCTACAAATTTTTTGTCTTTGAGTGTACAGCCATTACTGTATTTGTCTTCCTTGGACTATACTAGTTATTCATCAATGTACTTTGGGCGGACAAAATTTATATGGTTAACCAATAGACACTGTACCATCTTGGAGTCCTATTTTCTCTTCCACTTTCTTGGATGGAGGTGACAACATTTCTGCCAGGTTTGTGAGGGGCTGAAGGAGAGACCCCCTTCCAAGGCATCATTTCCACCTTCCATCAACCCTACAAGAAGAGCCCCCCAATGAAGATTTCAAAGGTTCAATTTTTGCAGCTAAAGAGAGGTCAGGATCAGTGGACCAGGCTGTTTGCTGTGGTGTCATCTTTCCTACCCCTCATTTCCTCTTACACTAAAGGGAGATTTTTGGGAGCAGCAGCCACTAGGGAAGCCCCTGGCAGTATGTTTCCATGAGGAGTTGAGAGGCCAGGTAAGTCCCAAAGTAGGGTAAAAGAAAAAGGTCTCCATGTTGAGCTTTGGCATCCTCAAGTCCCTAGGTTTTGTGCTGATTTGGTGGAATCAGCTGGTATTTGAAGCAAAATCCCCTGCTGCTTCTGCAAGGAGGAAGTCAAACGGAAGAAGAAGGCTGTGTAGAGCTTTTGCCTTGATTCCTTGTGTAGCCTGCATAAAGCTGTGACAAAGTGGGGATTTTCCCTTATGTTGTGTGTATCCTGCTGTTTTACATGGATGCTGTGTGTGACTTTTGTGAAGGATGCTCCAGCTGCCTGTATGGATGCTATGGCCACCCCTTCATAAACTGAGATGCAGGAGAGGGATGCGAGCAGGTGACTCTGGCCCAGGAAGTGAGACAAAGGACGGAGGAGGAGCAACGAGCAGGGCAGGGCCCAAGCAGCTGGAAGCGAGTCAGTCTTGGCTGGCTTTGGGCTCAGGAGAGGACTACAGCCCTGGCTCTGGGGTCCCCTCCCACCAAGATGGACTTGGCTGAAAGTCTCTGATTTCCGTGCTAACAAGTTCTGCCCTACACTGTGTTCCTGTCGACTAATAAACCTTCTGTTTTACCGGCTGGCTGAGAGCCACAGCTGACTGCGGAGTTGGGGTCCAGGGCCCTCTGGCTTCCCCAGGAGCCCTGCCTGGGTGGATTTGCTGCAGGAGGTGCACAGTGTGGAAGGGGATGCTGAATGCTCCGAGGTCAGACCCAGGAAGGTGGAAGCTGTCTATGCTTCTTGGCCTGAAGACAGTCTGCTCAGAGAGAGGAGGCTCCCGCAGAGTCCTGATTGGCTTCATAGGGAGCAGTTCCAGAGCATCACCCTGGTGACTCTGTGACAAAAGCTAAAAAGAAATTCAGTCCCTGCATTCTGTGGATCACATGGCTGCACTGTTCCTAGTATCTTGTAGGCACACTGTACCCCAAAAGTCCTGGCCATAAATGGCATGACCTACCCCTTCCAGCCCCCTATGCAAGAGTAACCAAGTTGATGATGATATAGCAGTTTGATGCTATAAACTTCTCAGGTTCAGTCTACCTGGTATGTCCTGCTGGTGTTGCAAAATGCAGAAGTTCTTTAAACAGTAAATAAGTCCAGTGTATATAATGTATATTCTTAATTGATGTGTCCAGCTGGATCAAAGTACTTTTGATACCTGAGTATCTAAATAAGTCCTTAGCCAACTTTTAAAGTCTCTTTTTACTAAACTAAGATGGCAGCTGCAGAAATGTCTGAGGGTAACAGAAACATATTTGCTTTCCACCAAATTACTTTCCAGATTGCCTCCCTTGCGAGAAAAGAGTCATTTTTGATGACCCAATCTTTCTTGCTTCTAAAAAACATAACTGTAAGCCTTGGTAATGCAAGAGAACCAAGGGAAAAGTTAAGAAAAGAATCACCAGACTCCTTAATAAAATTGATACTATTCTATGTGATATCTTCTGAGAAACCAGCCATTCCTAGCATACATTTGAAATAGATTCCACTTTGCCCATTCCTAGGGAACTTCAAAAGAAACTATGGCTATGGGTCCAATCCTGCAGCCACTTTGAAATCAAAAGTTCCATTGACTATGCCCAAAGCAGCTTCAGCATCAAGCCCTTTATCAGTTTCAAGTATTCTCACTTTGAACTTGAGGTTTTTGTAAATTTATCACTAAACATCAAGGGCCAAAATCTTCCGTTTCATCTGTGCAAGCCCACTGATTGCCGGAGTTGTCCAGATGTATCTGATTGAAGTATTTTTAATAAACACTTAGTAAATGAATTTGCTATTTACTTGAAAATATAGAATTTCTGTATTTTGGAGCTTAATATAAAATGTCCTCTACCTATGTGAGTATTGCTTTGCCCAGAGATCTTAGCAGAAAAATAATTGGTTGCATCACCCTTATGGAAATAAAATATGCACACCAAATCAAACCTCAAAACACCAACCCTATTTTCCCAGGAGGTTCGGGCACCAGCTCAGGAGCAGAGGAGAGGACTGTGAAAAATCAGAAGGCTCCCTGGGAGAATATGGAGACTTACCAGGCCTGCAGTGTTCTTAAACTGTAAGCTCTTTGGAGCAAGGACTCATTTACTAAATATTTGTCCAGGGCCTAGTATGAGGCCCAACTTGACTGTGGCCTTTAGGTACTGCTGCAATGTAAATGCTAATAAGAAATCAGGCAATCCTTACTCATTCAAAACTCCTTTTAACTTCTAAGAGAATTGTTCCTGCATAATGAGTACTTGTGGCACCTTAGAGACTAACAAATTTATTTGAGCATAACCTTTCGTGAGCTACAGCTCAAGTTAATGCTCAAATAAATTTGTTAGTCTCTAAGGTGCCACAAGTACTCCTTTTCTTTTTGCGAATACAGACTAACACGGCTGCTACTCTGAAACCTGTTCCTGCATAATGAGTGGGAAATAAACTGTCGAGTTTAGCCTACTATTATTTTCTTGCGGTGGTATTTGTAACTGATTCTCCACCACCAAATCAAAATTCTCCACTTATCTGCCTCAATGGTACCATTTCGTTCTTGCATTAGAGCTGGATCTGTGGCTCCTGCTATGATCCTTGGCTCCAGCAATCTGACTGCAGAAAGGGGCTGTCAAGCTGATTTAACCACCTAGCTGTATAGTCCCCCAAGATGGGGAATCCCAAGGGAGTGTAGAATCAACATAGCCAGCAATAGGTTGCACCACTTCAATGCTCACTGCAAAGCATAAATGGCATAGATGGAGAGTGGCTATCCTTTGGTTATCCCTGACTAGTGTAATGGCTCTCTGAGGTGCTGTTGTAACAAGCTCTTCACACATAACACAGCTACATAAACCTAGCTTTGTCCCCATAGGTGTGACAGTAGGAACTAAAAATGTCACAGTACCTTACTCTTCCTAAAACAAATGTGATTTTCTCTGTGTCCACCTCAACTCTGTATCAGGACTCCTATTCAGACAGTCCAGCCAGATACTGTGTGACTGTGTAGCAGTACTGATATGGGGAGTAATTGCTGCTGGCTGGCAGAGATTGGCCTGGACATACTGAACTGCCTCTTCTTGTTTTCTAGCTGCAAAATTAAAGAATTAATGCTGATGGGGATTTCCTAGAAAAAACTCCCTGCTCCCAAAAGAATGATACAAGGTGGTTTCATTTTTACTGAGGGAAAGTTAAGGTTGAGCGGTTGTGTGTGAAAGGGCTGTGCATTTCCTTGTTTTTGTACATTTGTGGTTTGTTTATTCTTGTAACAATAACATTCTTTGGGAGATTTGTGGGGAGATTTTAACTGAGCATTTCCTGGTTTTCTACAATCTGATGTGGGGTTTTGTTGTCCCAGATCCCACAAGGGTATGAACTGAAAAAGGCACTGTTGTCTAACAACAATTATAACTCCCTCAAAGATTTTTGTAAGCGAAAACAGCAAGAGAATTCCATTGCAATCAATGGAATTGCAATTGCAGAAAGGATAACCAAACACAATCAGGCAACCTTCTTGTTGGCAATATGATTGAACATTTTTTATTTTTCTGTGTCTGTATTTTTGGACCACATCCATCCTCAATGCAAATAGCACCAGTTGGGTCTGAATTTGATCCTATGAGATGGTTGCACTGGATTCCATTAAATAAGGATACATAATAGTGCTAAGATAAAGTTGGAGGCTTACGGATAAAGTGGTCTCTCTTCATTGACTTCTGTCAAAATAAATAGAAACTTCGATATTCAGTGGATTCTAACACAAGAAGATCTCAGTTAATTTATGTCTATGTCAAAGTTCTGAGCCAATGAACCAATCACCATGTGCTTGGAAACAAAATCTAAGCACAGTGTTAATAAGTGTCAGTTTAAATGTTTTGCTTTAACAGGATCTGAGGGAGTTTCAGACATACACAGGACTAAATCAATATCCACTTTCTCACACACACACACACACACACACACACACACACACACACATATATATGAGTGAACTGTATGGATCTGTTGTAATTTCATTTACACTAGAGTAAATCAGAAGTAACTCCACTAAAGTCAAAGAGCGTAAAATGAGATGCTAACATGCCATAACTTTTCCCTTGGTTCTTCAGTTGGGTTGTCCTCACTGCAGGTATAAAACTTATAATGCAAAAGTTAGTTTGTTTTAAATGAAGTGCCTACATTTCTTAATCTAACACCTGCTTTACATCCATTTATTGAAGCCCAAGCTAGTATAGAATTTGGGAAAAGTAATAAAAATTACTTTTAAAAAATTAACTTCCCTACTACTTACAGGAATTAAATTGGGAAACAACATCTGTGCAATGTTCTGAAAAATTTCAGAAGGGCTTCTCAGAAAGACTGACGAAATCTTAATCTCTTTGGAAAAGGATATAAAATTAATTGCTTACATGTAACATACCCCACCCCTTATAGCATAACCTAGAATGAGTAGCAGATTTGAAAGACTTTTTCATAGTGGGTTTCTTGAATACTTTCTTACTGGTTGGAGTGACATATGGTTTGAGAGCACCCCTCCATATAAACATAACAAAGAGGGTCCTTATATTGAAGCCCATTTAAGAGAATAAATAACTCATAAAATCTTTTAATGAATTGTTTACAAATCACACCTTTCTATATGCCTAGCTGTGATAACTGCAGTTGTTAAATGAATAAAACACATGTAAGGTCTTTAATATAGATCAGCTCCCTAACCCACGCCATTATTTTTTAGAGCTTTATTAATTATACTGGTATGATCCCTTTTGATTAGCCAGACTATCCAAATGTCAAGTGCTGATTACCTTTCAGATTGCAGAAATATCAGTTGAATGGAGGTAACAGCTGCAGCGGCACAGGAGCTAGCAAACAGAGCTCTAAAAAGGGGAGTTTGAGTGGGAGTTTGTAAAGGGAGTTTGTATTGTGGTGCTTGTTTGGGGTTTGCTTTTGCTGGGGGGGGTGGTCTTTTGGTGTGACTTGTGTTTCCCAGATTAACAGGACTTAGGTGGGAAGGCGATGACAGATACGGAGGCAGCTGTGGGAGTGACTCCTGTAGTGAAAGACACATTGAGGATGACCTGGATGTGGAAGCTGTGGTATGTACATGATCCTGGAGGGGGGAACCGGTAAGAGTTTTTTCTGCATGAAATGTCGTCTGATAGAGCTGATGGAGGAAAAGATCCGAGGTTTGGAGATGCAGGTGGAAAGTCTGGTTGAGTTTAGGAAGGGGTTTGAGCAGATGATGGAGCAAAGATATGAGGTATCTGAAGGGAAAAGCTCAGACTCACAGATGGAAGCAGGGCTGGGGAATTTTGAGGAGAGACTGGGTGAGGAAAGTGGTCAGTGGAAACATGTGACTCAAAGAACCAGGCAGAGAAAAAGACGGGCTAGTGAAGGAGAAATAGAGCTTAGGAACAGGTTTGCAGAGTTGGAAAATGAAGAAGGGGCTCAGCAGGTACTTGTTGAAGGTGGAAGGGTAAGGAAGAAGAGAAGAGAGGCTAGTCCTATAGAAAAAGGGGAAGAGTCAAGGGAGACTACACCAAATATGAGCCCCAGGAGGATACAGGATGGGTTGAAGAAGATTGTAAGGGAAAATAGGAATGGAAAGAACTTGCAGCCAGAGGGAACAGGGGAGAGACTGGAGAATAGCACTGTCACCAGGAAAAGGCAGGTCTATGTGATCAGGGACTCTTTATTGAGAAGAATAGACAGGCCTGTAACTAGAGCTGATCCTGAGAATAGAAGGGTGTGCTGTCTTCCGGGTGCTAAGATACGGGATGTAGACCTGAGGTTGAAAAGGATCCTAAAGGGAGTGGGAAAGAATCCCCTAATTATCCTTCATGTGGGAACAAATGATACGGCTAGATTCTCGCTGGAAAATATTAAGGGAGACTATGCTAGGCTGGGGAAGACGCTTAAGGAAATTGAGGTTCAGGTGATCTTTAGCGGGATCCTTCCTGTTCCTAGAGAAGGGCAACAAAGGTCTGACAAGATTATGACTGTCAACAGATGGCTTAGGCAGTGGTGCTATAAGGAGGGCTTTGGGATGTATGGCCACTGGGAGGCATTCACGGACAGAGGTCAGTTCTCTCGGGATGGACTTCATCTGAGTAGGGAAGGAAATAGACTTCTAGGATCGAGGCTGGCACAACTGATAAAGAGAGCTTTAAACTAGGAATTGGGGGGAGATGGATGGGAGATGTCCAGAAAATCTCCACGCCAGATTTTAGCATTGAGAGGGAAGAAGATGAAGTAAGAAAGGATACAGCCGTGGGTAGGAGAATGTATACAAGGAGCGAGGGCAGTGTGGATACTAGTCTAATAGGTTATACTGGCTGTAGAATGACTGTGCCTAATAGGGTACAAAATGTGAGTGAGTCCAAACAGCAAAAATTAAGATGTTTGTACACCAATGCGAGGAGTCTAGGTAACAAAATGGAGGAACTAGAGCTACTGGTGCAGGAAGTGAAACCAGATATTATAGGGAAAACAGAAACATGGTGGAATAGTAGTCATGACTGGACTACAGGTATTGAAGGGTATGTGCTCTTTAGGAAAGACAGAAACAAAGGTAAAGGGGGTGGAGTAGCATTGTATATCAATGATGAGGTAGAATGTAAAGAAATAAGAAGCAATGCAATGGATAAGACAGAGTCCGTCTGGGCAAAAATTACATTGGGGAAGAAAACTAGTAAAGCCTCTCCTACGATAGTGCTTGGGGTGTGCTATAGACCTCCGGGATCTAATTTGGATATGGATAGAGCCCTTTTTAATGTCTTTAATCAAGTAAATACTAATGGAAACTGCATGATCATGGGAGACTTTAGCTTCCCAGATATAGACTGGAGGACCAGTGCTAGTAATAATAATAGGGCTCAGATTTTCCTAGATGCGATAGCTGATGGATTCCTTCATCAAGTAGTTGCTGAACCGACTAGAGGGGATGCCATTTTAGATTTAATTTTGGTGAGTAGCGAGGACCTCATAGAAGAAATGGTTGTAGGGGACAATCTTGGCTCAAGTGATCATGAGCTAATTCAGTTCAAACTAAATGGAAGGATTAACAAAAATAAATCTGCAACTAGGGTTTTTGATTTCAAAAGGGCTGACTTTCAAAAATTAAGGAAATTAGTTAGGGAAGTGGATTGGACTGAAGAACTTATGGATCTAAAGGTAGAGGAGGCCTGGGATTACTTTAAATCAAAACTGCAGAAGCTATCGGAAGCCTGTATCCCAAGAAAGGGGAAAAAATTCATAGGAAGGAGTTGTAGACCAAGCTGGATGAGCAAGCATCTCAGAGAGGTGATTAAGAAGAAGCAGAAAGCATACAGGGAGTGGAAGATGGGAGGGATCAGCAAGGAAAGCTACCTAATTGAGGTCAGAACATGTAGGGATCAAGTGAGACAGGCTAAAAGTCGAGTAGAGTTGGACCTTGCAAAGGGAATTAAAACCAATAGTAAAGGTTCTATAGCCATATAAATAAGAAGAAAACTAAGAAGGAAGAAGTGGGGCCGCTTAACACTGAGGATGGAGCGGAGGTTAAAGATAATCTAGGCATGGCCCAATATCTAAACAAATACTTTGCCTCAGTCTTTAATAAGGCTAAAGAGGATCTTGGGGATAATGGTAGCATGACAAATGGGAAGGAGGATATAGAGGTACATATTACCATATCAGAGGTAGAAGCGAAACTGAAACAGCTTAATGGGACTAAATCGGGGGGCCCAGATAATCTTCATCCAAGAATATTAAAGGAATTGGCACCTGAAATTGCAAGCCCATTAGCAAGAATTTTTAATGAATCTGTAAACTCAGGAATAGTACCGAATGATTGGAGAATTGCTAATATAGTTCCTATTTTTAAGAAAGGAAAAAAAAGTGATCCGGGTAACTACAGGCCAGTTAGTTTGACATCTGTAGTATGCAAGGTCCTGGAAAAAATTTTGAAGGAGAAATTAGTTAAGGACATTGAAGTCAATGGTAAATGGGACAAAATACAACATGGTTTTACAAAAGGTAGATCGTGCCAAACCAACCTAATCTCCTTTTTTGAAAAGGTAACAGATTTTTTAGATAAAGGAAATGCAGTGGATCTAATTTACCTAGATTTCAGTAAGGCATTTGATACCGTGCCACATGGGGAATTATTAGTTAAATTGGAGAAGATGGGGATCAATATGAACACCAAAAGGTGGATAAGGAATTGGTTAAAGGGGAGACTGCAACGGGTCCTACTGAAAGGCGAACTGTCAGGTTGGAGGGAGGTTACCAGTGGAGTTCCTCAGGGATCAGTTTTGGGACCAATCTTATTTAATCTTTTTATTACTGACCTTGGCACAAAAAGTGGGAGTGTGCTAATAAAGTTTGCAGATGATACAAAGCTGGGAGGTATTGCCAATTCGGAGAAGGATCGGGATATTATACAGGAGGATCTGGATTACCTTGTAAACTGGAGTAATAGTAATAGGATGAAATTTAATAGTGAGAAGTGTAAGGTTATGCATTTAGGGATTAATAACAAGAATTTTAGCTATAAGTTGGGGACGCATCAATTAGAAGTAACGGAAGAGGAGAAGGACCTTGGAGTATTGGTTGATCATAGGATGACTATGAGCTGCCAATGTGATATGGCTGTGAAAAAAGCTAATGCAGTTTTGGGATGCATCAGGAGAGGCATTTCCAGTAGGGATTAAGGAGGTTTTAGTACCGTTATACAAGGCACTGGTGAGACCTCACCTAGCATACTGTGTGCAGTTCTGGTCTCCCATGTTTAAAAAGGATGAATTCAAACTGGAGCAGGTACAGAGAAGGGCTACTAGGATGATCCGAGGAATGGAAAACTGGTCTTATGAAAGGAGACTTAAGGAGCTTGGCTTGTTTAGCCTAACTAAAAGAAGGTTGAGGGGAGATATGATTGCTCTCTATAAATATATCAGAGGGATAAATATAGGAGAGGGAGAGGAATTATTTAAGCTCAGCACCAATGTGGACACAAGAACAAATGGGTATAAACTGGCCACCAGGAAGTTTAGACTTGAAATCAGACGAAGGTTTTTAACCATCAGAGGAGTGAAGTTTTGGAATAGCCTTCCAAGGGAAGCAGTGGGGGCAAAAGATCTATCTGGCTTTAAGATTCTACTCGATAAGTTTATGGAGGAGATGGTATGATGGGATAATGGGATTTTGGTAAGTAATTGATCTTTAAATATTCAGGGTAAATAGGCCAAATCCCCTGAGATGGGATATTAGATGGATGGGATCTGAGTTACTATAGAAAATTCTTTCCTGGGTATCTGGCTGGTGAATCTTGCCCATATGCTCAGGGTTTACCTGATTGCCATATTTGGGGTTGGGAAGGAATTTTCCTCCAGGGCAGATTGGAGAGGCCCTGGAGGTTTTTCGCCTTCCTCTGTAGCATGGGGCATGGTTGACTTGAGGGAGGGTTCTCTGCTCCTTGAAGTCTTTGAACCATGATTTAAGGACTTCAATAGCTCAGACATAGGTGAGGTTTTTCATAGGAGTGGGTGGGTGAGATTCTGTGGCTTGCGCTGTGCAGGAGGTCGGACTAGATGATCAGAATAGTCCCTTCTGACCTTAGTATCTATGAATCTATGAAACATCATAAGGTGTTAAAGGTGAAATGCCAAGTAAAAATGAATATTGCACTGTGCTGAATGTCCCTACTAATCAAGTGCTGGAGTGTGGTCAACACAGAAATAAGATTGAACTAACCTTCCCAAGTTTGTGAGTTGTTCAGGACTAAAATAAATAGATCCCCACTGTACCATTTTTGCTTTCCTACTGCATTGTCCCCACACAAAAGCAGGACAGGGCAGGAATAAGTCCAGGGGTCATTCCCTGATGGATCCACCAATTCCCACCATCTATCTAGACATCTCATATGGGAATTCATATTCTACTTAGCTATTGGACTGAAGCATCATTCACAGCAGGACTCTACAGCTGCTCCATGTCTTGCGAGAAATGATTCCTGCCCCTGGTTTCTCTGTATATTTTCCCTGCTTCCATGCAGCAAGCCAGCATACGACATGCACTTTCAAAATAATACCGTCTAGTGAAATCAATCAGATGAAACACATTTTGCACGGTACCCAAAATATAAACAGAATAGACTGTTGGGCTGTTACTGTACATTGGTAACATGAATACATGGGTATTGCACCAACCCAAAACATGAATGAATTTTAGAAAATGAAAGACATATGTAAAAAAATTAATAGGGTTAAAATCATTATTTTGTGTAAGATTAACCCTGTTAAATAATTTTATACTATAGTTTTACTGTGTTATAGGAACACTGCAGGAAAGGAGCCTGTGTTCTAATTATACTGTATTAGAGCCATCCTGCAAGTCTTACTCATACAAGTATGAATCCTCATTGAAGCCAGCAGAAGTAATTCTTCCAGGATCAAGCCCTTAGTTTGTTTGTTAACAGAGTATTTTAGCCCCTAGTATTTTAAATTGTCCATATCTAACAATTTCCCAATATTAACACAAATATTTCATGAAAAATAAATATTTAGACAAGATATTGTATATTAATGTAGAACATATATTTAACATTGATTCTTTCTTTTCTTTTCAACTCACCTAATGCCATGGGCTGATTAGATCAGCCTGCATTATACGTCAACAAGGTTTGCAACCATCTAATTTGTCCTCAGGGTACTAACTTCTAAAACTGCAACATTTGGGAAATATTAAATTTAAATACAATGTTTTCTATTTTCCATAACATTGCATCCTGCATTTCAAAAGATATAAGTAATGTACATCATTTAAAAAAATTAAGAGATACAATCAGTACAATCATAGAACTTTTTTCCACTTGTACCAATAACTTTTGAAGCAGAAGCCTGCACAGCCATAGAAGCAACAAAGCAAGGAGGAGAGGAGGTCTGTTAGATGGATCTTTTTTAAGACAGCTTCAAGTTAAGTTGTTTATGAGCTACATCAATGGTTAGTCATGTCATATAAATAGTCATGTGATTACTAGAGAGATAGTTGCAATAATTATGTCAATGCAGAGTATGTAGCAGCTGTAACAATGCGTAATATTGGCCTTGATTTGTCTAGTGCGTTTCATCTACTTAGTGCCATTCCCCTGGAACAAACCAGATTTAAACCCAAGAAATCCATCACCTGAGGATTCTCCATGTGAAAGGGGATTCTCAGGTGGTGTACAGTTGCTACAGGGGCTTCTATGCTTTCATTCCTCCTGACTGCTAATGTTGGGTGTATTATTGGAGCATTCTAATGCCCTAAGGATCCCTGACAACTAGAATAATCACAAAGGGCTGTTGGCAGCTGTTGGAGCTGAGAGTACCTAGCCTGACCCTGGTATCAGAAGTGAACTCAAGGACCCCAGAAGACTGCAGATTTGAGATGTGTCTATAGTTATTATATCATGGATTTATCATATTCCTCACTCTTGTAAACATGTTTTAAATTGCATGTGACATCTTCTCAGTGGTGTAAATTGATGTAGCTCCATTTAAGTCATTACACCTTTTGTTGCAGGGAGCAGGGAGTAGGAAGTGCGGGGATGCTTGCCATGGTGAGCCAAAGAGAAGGGGTTAGGAATACCAGGAAGCCATCAGCTGATGCCCAGGGACCAAAAGGACTTGGAGTGAGAAGCCCTAAAATAAGGGCCTATTTGAGCCCAGAGAAGAGTTAAATAGACTGTATTGGGTTCTGGGAAGAGCCAGATGGTAAATGTTAGCAGGAACAAGGAAGGAACCTATAACCTCATTCTGTTGAGCCCAAATCTACGCAACGGAGGACCTGTGTGCTAAAATGGACTTGGGAAGGATTACATGTGCCTGGAAGGGCAAAAGGAATTGTTTGTGCTTATTTTGTGTTGAGGTTCAATTAATAGATTATATAGCGAGAGGGATGATTGTGGTCATTTAGTCTGATGTCCTGCATAACATACGCCATAGGACTTCCCTGTTTTAATCCCATTTGAATGAGAGAATATCTTTTAGAAAAATATCCAGTCTTGGTTTAAAAATTGCCACTGATAAAGAATTCACCGTGACCCTTGGTAGATCGTTCCGATTATTAATTAACCTCATTGTTAAAATGTGCACCTTGAAGTATGTTGGGTATGTTTGTTCAGTGGCAACCCAAGAAGAATAAACTGAGCAAGGGTGACTGAAACTTCTTAACAGAATGCCAGTTTTGCTGAATTTTGGCATGTATGGCCCAGTATAGCTGGGCTTCCCTTCTCAATTCCACATAGCCCAGATAAATAACGGTGGCTGTAGTGTTCTACACTTACTAGAATCATCATTACAGGAACTATTGCTTTGCCATTAGAAGCCTTTAATAATATGATATATGCTTCACCATAAGAGTAACACACTGAAATGATTTTTCATTGTCTTGCTGTTAGAATGATGAATATTAATGATTCTGGGCCTGATCTTCCCCGCTTTGTCTGTTGTGTATTCATTTAGACCTATGCAAAATTAGTGTAAGACTAATAGTGATTTACACCTGTCATAAACATACAGCTAAGGGTAGTATTAAATCCCTCCTTTACCTATAAGGGATTAAGAAGCTCAAATAACCTGGTTGGCACCTGACCAAAAGGACCAATAAGGGAAGAAGATCCTTTCAAATCTGTGGGGGGAGGTTTTGTTTGTGCTCTCTTTGTTGTTCTCTCTCAGACAGAGAGGGACCAGGGCAGAAAAAAAACATTTCCTAAAACCCTACCTGAAATAAGCATCTAAGGTTACAAAAATTGTAAGTAAAGCAAGGAAATGTGTTAGATTATTTTTTGTTTTAGCTTGTGAATTTTCCCTATGCTAAGAGGGAGGTTTATTCCTGTTTTTTGTAACTTTGAAGTTGAGCCTATAGGGGAATCCTCTGTGTTTTAAATCTTTTTATTACCCTGTAAAATTACCTTTTATCCTGATTTTACAGAGGTGCTTCTTTTACTTTTTTCTTTATAATAAAGTTATTCTTTTAAGAACCTGATTGGTTTTAGTGTCCTAAAGAAAGGGTCTGGTCTGTACTTTTATTAAAGGCAATTGGTTGGTATATTATTCTCAAACTTCCCCAGGAAAGGGGGTAAAGGAGCTTGGGGGGGATATTTTGGGGAAATAGGAACTCCAAGTGGTCCTTTTCCTGAATCTTTGTATAAATCTCTTGCTTGTGGCAGCAATACCATCCAAGGACAAGAAAAGGATTTGTGCCTTGGGGAAGTTTTTAACCTAAGCTGGTAGAAATAAGATTAGGGGGTCTTTCATGTGGGTCCCCACATCTGTACCCCAGAGTTCAGAGTGGGGAGGGAACCTTGACAACACCCATGACTACATAGAGTGCAAGGCAATGGAGAACCAGGCCACCTGGATCCAGCGCCACGAATGGAGTCTGGCTTCTGCCTTTACCAGATTGTCAGTCACTCCTGTTTAAGATGCTTCTCTCTAAAAATGACTAACTGACTGTAAGAGTTAGGGACCAGATCTACAAAGGGACTTAGGTTCCCTGCCAATCCGCAAACCCTGGATTGGGCATACAGGTTCCCTATACGATGCAGGAGGAGAACAGGATCAACAAAAACCAGCATGCGCTTAAGCTAGCTGATAGCAGATGCTTATGACAGATGTATGTCCTAAACACAATCCCCCTCAGGGATTTTGGTGCTTAAGTCTGGGCTGGAGGGAGGTGCCTATCTGTGCTTGCAATCCATAGCCAGGAACCCTCTACTGGAAGGGAAGTGCCTAAGCTGTTTCTTGCAAGAACAGCAGCAACACATGCCTAACTCTACACAAAATGGCTGACAGAGGAGGAAGACTTCCTTATAATGGTTGGCCCCATGGTGAGGGTACTCACTCAGGCTGTGGAAAACCCAGACTCAATTCCTCCCTCTGACTAACACAGAGAAGAGATCTGAACAGGAGTTTCCTACCTCTTAGGTGAGTGCCAGAGCTACTGGAGTCATTCTCACTCTGTCTCTAGCCAATACATATTTAATTATTTATACAAAGTAGAACAACTTCAGCAGTAAAGATTGAAAAGGTCCCCCAAATACCCTATAGCCCAGTAGATGTGTGCACTCTCCTGAGAGGTGGGAAATCCCTGTTCAGATCCCTTCTGCACATCAGGCAGAAGGAGGAATTAAACTGTAGTCTCCCCCTGACCTTCTGGATGAGTACCATAATCACTAGGCTAAAGGTTATAAGGGAGGCAGGAGCCACTGCTGCCACCTTGATCTTCTCCCTGCCTCTACACCTTTTGTGTGGATTTAGGTATGCTCCAAGCCCTCTTAGCAGATCAAGTCCTCCTGGCAAGATTGGGGGAGGGAGGGGAACAACTATCTTCTCCTAGTGTGAGGATTGCACTGAGTCTTAAGCATACGATAGATGTTCACAGCCTGCCTGAGGCATCAATGTGCATGCTCAGAGGCAGAAACTTAGGTTCCAAGGGGACTTTTACAGCAAACATTTAGGGGCCAAGTGAATTAAGGCACCTACAGAGTTAAGCAGCTGAGTGGAGGGTTTATGGATCTCAGTAGTGGCCAAATCTGGCACCTAAATCCCTTTGTATATCTAGGCCTATGTCACTGTCACCAAGAGCTGGTTGAGAAAAGTAATATTTTATGAAAACTTTAAAAGAAATGAACTTGGGGGGGGATTGATTTTTTTTCATCGTTTTTTAGTATTTTTGTTTATGAAGACAAAATTTCGAATCACAGGATTATTTTGTTTCAATGGGTAAAACATTTTCTCTCACTATCACATTTTTTTCTACTGGAAAAAGGAGGGAAAGTTTTAAAAAATGAGAGGTGTTTCTCTCTCTTTTCCCCCAACACACCCACACTTTTTTACCCTGCAAGAAAGGGATGAGAAGTTTTTAAAAGAGAAAGAGAGAGTCGGGTTTTCCCACCAAAATGTAACAAAACATTTCAATACACTTTTTATTTAGAAATTTTCATTTCAAAAGAAAATGGACATGTTCACAAGATAATTTCTGTTGATGGAAAAGCCATTTTTCCTCAAAAAAACTGACGAAAATATGTTGACCAACTCTTCTATGTCTCTATTATGACATGTATATCCTGGTTGCTTTTTCTTTCCTTTCGGAAAGCTCATTATTTTGATTTTTCTTTACTTTTCCCTCAAAGGCAAATTCTTTTAATGTGCCCCTTTCTGTTATAGAGTTCTGCCCTTAATTACCTTTAATTGTTCATTCAGAAAGATTATGGCTACCTCTCCTATAATCAACATGTGTTGGCCTGCTTAGAGCTCTGCCTCTAACAGTTTGGTAGTGGAATTGCTTTCTGTGCATGCACGTGCATACGCTCACTTACTCACTCACTCACTGTCACTCTTACTCTCTCTCTCTGCAGTTTCAAAGCTGCAGTGAAATGTGAGGCCTTCCTCAGACAACAGCCTCTATATGTTCTCAGTGTGGATTCTATATATTAATGTGTAACTTACTTCAATGATGTATAACTAAAACTGGTAGGATTGTGACAACTTTCTTAATTGAGCCACATAAGAGGAAATGGATTCACCTTCATGTTGATTTCTTTTATGAACTGGATGATAAATGTTCATACAGAAATGTTATAATTTGTGCAAATCTTTCATCATCAGGGTTCTGTGAAACCTTCAAAGTGTACAGTGCACAGTTTTTACTCCCCTTAAACCCAGCTGAGCTGGAACTATCTCATTAACTTCAAAATATTGCTTCAGTCTGTGTTGGCCAAGCTTCTCTATAGAGCCCTATCAAAAAGGTATCCATTTTTTCAGTATTTCTTGACATGCTCTCTGTGCAGCTGAGCAAGTTATAGTATCCACACCACATGCCTAATACTGCTCAGGTAGAAATTGAAGAGACAGCAGCAGTCTGTATCACACAAAAATAAAATCTGTGAGGTTGGGTTCCTTTTCTCCAAGCATAAGGTTCTTAAATCCTTATCACTGGGTGTAGTGCTTAGTGGAGCTTGGAATATTAAGCAACTTATACATTCATAACTCTGGATCATAACAGGGTTTTTCTTCTGCCACAGCAATAATTTTAAAATAGTGCCACTTTAGAGAAGCACAGTAAATACAGATAGTAACTTTAAGTAAATTGAAACCTATAACACTAATTGAAATTGAATCCAAAGACTTATGAGTACCTTGTTTTTTTCTGAACCCCATATACAGGTTTTTATTATTTTAATTTTCATAGTACAGTAGTTTTCTTGTCTTCTTTGGATGTATTTTATTTGTATTCAGTTATTACATTTAATCCACTGGAATTTTCTATTTTCTAAAGTTTAATACATTTCAAAATAATAAAAAATTTGTCAGTAATACCTTTTAGCAGATTCATTTAGAGCTGGGTGAAATTTTTTCAGCAAGTAGTAATATCACTGAAAAATGCCTTTTTGGGGGGCAGCAAAACTATTTGAAAATTCAGATTGAATTCAGCAAATAGTTTCAGCCAAAAAACCTCGTAATTCTTTTTTTTTTGTCAAAACCAAATGACATTTTGAAATGAAACATTTTGTTTCAACAAGTTTTCCCTTTCTATTTAGAAACAGCATTTCCTTTTGAAATTTAGCTAACCTTGTAAGGGTGAAACTCATTCATAAAATGACTTGAAACTAAACATAAAATTGGGGGTGGGGGGAATAGTTTCAGGTAGGGGAAAAAAATTTTGTTTGACCCTAATTTTTTTTTCTCCCCAGTTTTTTGTTGCAACAAGAAAAACAAAAACCGAAAAAATGGTTTTGGTTTGAACCAAACTGCAATGTTTACAATTTGTCCCCCAAACCAAAAACAAAGCATTAACTCAGTTCTAGGTTCACTACATAGTTTACATATAGCACAGCACAGTCCTCTACTCCAGGAGTTTAAAAAAAATAAAAAAAGCTTCAGTGATTATCTCTCTTTCTATTTATAAAGATATTGGGCTAGATTCTGCAATTGAAATTAAACTGCTGAACCCTTGTGCCCATGCAGAGACCCACTCAAGTCAATCAGTGCTAGGATCATTGATCTGCTTGCTTGCTAGGTCAGGGCCAAAAGTATCTATAGCTAAATAAACAGATACAGATATAGATACACCAAAGCAAACTAAACCATTGAAGTCTATGGGCCCTTTGCCTTTGATTTGAATGTATGCCATTTGAAAGGGAAATAAATGGAATGCAATAACAAACTTTTTAAAAGTTAATAATATAGCAATTAAGTTAGGTAATAAAAAGCTTATAGAATTGGCACGTTTCTTCATTTTTCTTTCTGGAGGCTATCCAGAAGCAAGCTGCTAGATTTGTTTTAAAGTATGGTTATACTCTGAAAAAGTGGCGCAGTAAGAACATCATTGTGGTGATTAATGTTTGTTATCTTTCAATAACTTCCAGACTACATTTTTTTCAATGTACAAATCAAATTATATTTTTGCTGTCATCTCTGCAAACTCAAACTGAGCTCTGAGAATCACAGTATATTCTCTAAAAAGAAAAGGAGTACTTGTGGCACCTTAGAGACTAACAAATTCATTTGAGCATAAGCTTTCATGAGCTACAGCTCACTTCATCAGATGCATTCAGTGGAAAATACAGTGGGGAAAGTACTGTATTTTCCACTGAATGCATCCGATGAAGTGAGCTGTAGCTCACGAAAGCTTATGCTCAAATAAATTTGTTAGTCTCTAAGGTGCCACAAGTACTCCTTTTCTTTTTGTGAATACAGACTAATACAGCTGCTGCTCTGAAATCTGTCAGTATATTCTCTGGCTCTGACATCACCAATAATAAAGATTCTCCAGTATATGTCTGACCAGCTTAACCAATAATTTGCATGCTAACACTGAATAAATGTGCATTTAATTGAATGATTTGTGCATGTAAATGACATAATCAAGTGCATAAATGGATATGTGTGTGCACCAATTTTCTGCACATCAAAGAATACCTCTTTATTAACATGGCCTATTATATTTATTCTTTGGAAAATTTTAGGATATCAAAGAGTCAGAGCTGCCTACAAATTAGCAAGTATCTCATAAAGACAACATGTTGGCTTTCTCCACTTATTGCATGTGCAGGGCTTAGTTGTGTCTTTAGGGCTGGACCCTCTAGTAGTCAATTCCTTGCATTGCCTGACTTGTACTGCCAGCTGATGCATATGGACTTCAGCAACAGCCCTTCTTCACCTCTGCAGCTCTCTGCCCCGTTTGAGGATTCTGTATTTCCAGCTCCATGGAAATTCATGGAGTTCCTGCTCCCCTAAGAGCACAAGGCCTGCATGCCCTGCTGCAACACAGATATGCAAGGGGAGAGGCTCTTTGTGCTCTCTTCTTCAGACCAACATCATCTGCCCACCTAATAAGCAGCCAGGTCCAATCTGGTCCTTAGTTAACAGCTTCCAGATCATTTGCAATGGTCACTGGAGAAGAGAGGTTGTAACATATGTTCTGGTGCTGCCATTTAAAATACATCAGCTACCCTTGTAGAGAATGTATTCTGTAGAAGGAAAAGTCTTAGGAATAGCTGAATGGGAAAATTGTATGTGAATAACATAGTCTGGTATCCATTTCTATGTTCCAACAGAGAACCAGATTTTTCAGAAGAGCTCAGCTCCCATTGAGGCACCTCAGCATGAACTTTGATTTTCAGAACCACTCAGCTCCCATTATGTGTTGAACTCTTTTCAAAATCTGGCCCTGAGTATGCTGAGCAGTTTTGAAAATCTGGCCCATACAGTACATCTAACCCCTGTAATCACAGATTGCTGAAAGGATGTTTCATAGGGAAATTGTAGGAGATTTTGCTGGAAACTCTGTCTCCTGCTACTGAAATAATATGAGCTAAGTGTATTTCATGAAATGCAACATCTCTCAGCACATTAGGGAAAGTAAAAGAAATTGATAAAAGAGTAAGAAACACAATTAACCAGAGGCAGACTTCCAAATGTTAGTACAATGAACATTATGGGCCAGGGTCTGATCTTAGTTACAACAATAACTGGAGTAACTCTACCAAAGTCAAAGGAATCTAGCTCAGACTAGAATCTGCCCTTGTGGGTATGTATATATTGTCCAAAACATGACCGAACTGCCTAGGCAATCTTAATTTGTCTTTTTAAATTTTGCTGTATTTGAAAAAGAGACTTTGATGACCTCTGACTGGAAACGTGTTGATGTTAGAGTTGCTCATCATGTAGCATGCATTCAACCTCAACTCTACTGGAGTTATTCCTGTAGAAAAAAAAGAAAGGACCCTGGTTAATGGAGCTACTTTTGAGCATCATATTTAGAAAGAAGAACGTATCACTAAACTGCACACCATGAAGCCACAGCAACTTAGGCAAAACTAAGAATAAACCTCATCACCAAAATGCTGCATCAGAGAAAAGCTGTAGGGAGACGTACTCAGAATTCAGGTCACAAACTACAGAATCAGTCAGCCATTTGGGAGGGGGAACAAATATCAGGTATTCACATTAGTTAGTTGACTATGCAGAATTGACAGGGACTGCCACCAATGGCTAAGGTGCCTACACACATTTTTACTCTTAAATATTCTATGTAGAGTATCTGTTGTCACTATATGTATATCCCTTTGGAGAGGGGACAACATCAGCCTGCTCAAGCATAATGACTCAGTTCTGCATTTGCTTCTCAGTTTCAATATTAGTTGCATAACTATGCACAGTATAGGTCACGTTCATTATGGGTGTTCTTATTCTGGTAGGTCTGAAAAGGTCCCTCCTTTGGATTTACGGGGCCCTATGCAGTATTATTAAACTGGTGCTCCTATGCCCGACGGCAGCCTGGGCTGGAAGCTGGGGGGAGGAGGGGGAAGAAGGGACGAGTCAGCAAAGTATACCAAGCCACCCAGTCCACCTCAGGGTAGTGGAAAGTCACAGTTCCCCGCAGAGACCCCTGTATCCAGCCGGTGCATTCAGCTCTGTGAATACAGCTCCTGCCTAAGGGGACTGCAGCACACGCTGGGTGTGCGGGAGCTGGCCCGCTCTTACCTGCTGTCATGGGCAGTGGGTGAAGTTGCTGCTTAGAGAGGTTAGCTCCCCAGCCCACCTCTTCTGCCTGTGACCCCGCCCGTACTCCACCCCTGCTCTGCCTCAGGCCCCGCCCCCACTCTCTCCAGGCCCTGCCTCTCCCCACTGTCTCCCTCCTCTCTTTCCTCCCCCTCTCTGCTCACCCCTTCCAGCCAAATCCCTGAACCCAAATGAAGCAAATGACATTAGAAAGACATTGCAGAAGAGTGTTTTTTTCAAAAGAAAATGGAGCATGTTTTCCATTGCATGCCAGATGGTGAAGATTGGACATGCAGAAGGTACCCAATGAAAAGCACTATACTTGGGAATAAAAAATGTCAGTCACAGGTATATTGAAATACCCTGAAGTTTGTCAGAGATTTATTTGCAAAAGCTCTGTAGTAATGGCAAGTCAGCTGTCCTGCTGAATACAACATTAAATATTATGGAATACGTGATGCAGCTCTTCTCTATTTTACATTTTCTTAATCCATATTTCTAAGTTGATTTTATATTTTAAATGTACTCTGAAGCCTTCATAAAGTAATCATTCCGGATGACTACATATTTAACTCACTGAAACAAAGACATTATTTTAAATTAATCAGTCACAGAGGTTTAGTGTGTTCATAGCCATGTTCATTGTTTTTACAAACAGGGAACACTAATTTACTTTGTGTGAGCTCCATAACAATCAACATGTTTATGAAATTTCACCAACTTTAAAAATATGTTTCCAAAGATTTTAGGCATAACAAAGGATTTTGTATCTTACTAAGGTACTGATTTTGCTGGAGGGTTCTCTTAAAACTAGTTCATCAAATAGAAGTAAAGAAAGGGAAACTCGGTTGTCCAGCTACCTGGAAGGAAAGAGGTGTTGTCCCTTTAACACCTCTCTTCAATAGGGGGGTGAAGGGAGAAAAGGATGGACAGAAAAGACAGGAAGACTTTGGAAGCATTTTTTTTTGTACTCTAGTAATTAATATTAAAATGTGTATTTTAGATAAGGGTGGTCTTTTGAAGGATTTATTTTAAAAACTATATGTCCAAGCATTTAAGGCTAAAGATGAAAACTCAGATTGTGCATCTAAAAATCTATGCAAGGGTTTTTTAGAGATGTGATTTTATAATCTTTAGCAATCTTCTAATGAAATATTTTAAAGCAAATTTTAAACTAAGGTCCTGTAGACTAACATGTTCTGAGTAAATATCACAGTATTGCACAAATGTTTGTCAGTAAATTCAGAAACTGACAGTGTATACCTTGGGGTTGGCAAATGCCTGTTAAATGGCTTCATTACCACTTGAATGGCTCTAACAGTTTCATTGTTGTACTAATAGGTCTGGCAGGCAGGAAGGCTATTTCACTTTTAAGTATTAGATCCCCTCACTGGGCTGCAGCAGCTAGCTGTGGGAGCCTGCAGGAAGGGTCAGAACAGGGATAAAAAGAGGCAGCAAAGTGGACACTAAGACTCAGTGGTGTCCTCAATTTTTTGGGTGCCCTACGCAGCCGCGAATGCTGCGTATGCTTAAGGATGACTCTGGGTATGAAATGTTTTCATAATCACAAACTGTGTTCTTTGGGTTTCCCTATTATTGAAAGGCAGACACAGGCCTACTGCTATGACTCACTTCAGTATTTGTTTCCTGCTCAAGTGTTATATGTCTATAGCAGTATTCTGAGAGCTGCATATTTTTCTGCCACTCCCTTTTGTAGAGGGTTTTTTGGTCATTTAAGGATTGTGCAGTGACTTGTTCATGTTATCTGATTTTAATTCAATTTATTTGATATACTCTTTCGTAGAATGAATACTATTTGGCATGTCTGTGATTCCCCTCAAAGGCTCCTCCTGCTCTGTTGCATCTGTGTTACATAGTCCCCACTAGAACTGGTTAACTAATTTTAAAAGGGATGCATGAATATTTTTATGCATAAAAGCAGTAAATTTGGCTTGATGTTATTTGAAGGGTTATAACATTAATTATTTGCATGTATTCAGACAGCCACTTTTAAAAAGGGCTGTGAATTTCAGGTTTGCATGGATTTAGCACCACTTATTGTTAAGGCTACGTCTTAGTCACAGACAGGTCAAGAGCAGTAAAGAAAAATTCACGGCCCATGACCTGTCTATGACTTTTATTATATACCCCTCACAAAAACTTGGGAGGGCTGCCTGGGGGCGCTGAGGGTGCTAGGGGAGGGCAGCCCAGGTGTTGCGGGGGGGGGGGTGAGGGCGGCACAAGGCCCAGGACCCCTGCTGTTCCTGGAGGGGGGCCGGGTGCCAGAGCCAGTAGACAGGAGCCGGTAGACAGGCTTCTTGCCTGGCTCCACGCCTTTCTTTCCCCCCCCCAGCAGCAACAGAGTTTGGGTGTGGGAAGGGGCACGGGGTTGGGGCACTGGACAGGGTGAGGCGGGCTCTAGGCGGTGCTTACCTGTGGGGGCTCCCCCGAAGCGGCAACATCCCCCTCACTCAGCTACTAGGCGGAGGCGTGGCCAGGCGGCGCTGCACACTGCTTCCATCCAGAGCGCTGGCTTTGCAGTCCCATTGGCCAGGAATTGCGGCCAATGGGAGTTGCCGGGGCAGTGTCTGCAGGTGGAGGCAGTACGTAGAGCTGCCAAGCCATGCCTCAGCCTAGGAGCAAGCGAGGGGGATGTCGCTGCTTCTGGGGAGCCTCTAGGTAAGCACCGCTCAGAGCCTGCCTCACCTTGTCCCATGCCCCAATCCCCTGACCCCTCCCACATCCAAACTCCGCTGCGGGGGGGCAGAGGTCTGAGACTGCCCCAGCAGTGGATGATGCAACTGGTGCAGGGGTTGCCTGAGCTGCCCCTGAGCCAGGCACACCAGCCGCTGCAAAAATCATGGAGGACACGGAAAGTCACACTCCCTGACAAACTCACAGCCTTACTTATTATCTATCTAAGAATTCACATCAGAAGTGCATTATTCCTAGTCTCTATTCCTTATTCTTTATTTGTTGCTTTCCTGTTTCACTGTGTAGACAGAAAAAAAGGTTGTATCTGAGAAATATTTGTAGGAAATAGTGGTAAGATATTAGCCACTTTAGGAAATGACCTATATGAGGAGTAAGGAAAAAGATGACCCTCGGATTACAGGTCTGATGGTGTGGTTTCAGTGTTGACAGAAAATGGCAGGAGTTGGGAGGGCTTGAACATATTCAGTTCAGTTTTGGCTATATTAAGTTTAAATTCAGGATCAGACATTGATGAGGCAATGCCAGGGAGAAAGGCTCCAATATGGGATTGGATGGAGGGAAACAGTTCAGACTGTGTCTAAAAAAAAAAAAATACACAATGGACAATTATGCAAAAACACCGTCACCATTGTATCTGAGCACCTAGAAGTATATACAAATAGAAATATCAATAAGAATATTTCTCACTCTCTTTCCCTTCCCAACAGGTAGGAGTAAATTTTTTCTTACTTTTCTTTTTCTTTTCTCTCTCTCATTTGTTTGTGAGCTCCTTGTGTAGAAAACTTAGTCTAAGACTCTTAGATTTTCACAGGGTCCAAAACCGGAAGGGAGCCCTGTGATCATCTACTCTGACCTCTTACGTAACATAGGCCATAGAACTTCTCCAAAATAATTCCTAAAGCAGATCTGTTACATTGGCACCGAATTTCTAATCTGCCAGGGGGTGCTTCACTTACCCTGCTTCTTCCCACCCCATCCTGCCCCCACCCCTTCCCTGCCTCTTCCTGCCCCTTCCCTACCCCTGCCCCACCCAGTTCCGCTTCCTTCCCCCCGAGTGCTGTACCCTCGCTCCTTCCCCTTCCCCCCAGCACCTCCTGATGCCATGAAACAGATTATTTGCAGCAGGTGGTAGGTGCTGGGAGGGAGGGGGAAGTGCTGATCTGTGGGGCCCACCGGCAGGCAGGAGGTGCTGGGGAGAGGGAGAGGTTTTGGTAGGGGGGCTGCCGGTGGCTGCTGAGCACCTACCATTTTTTTCCTGTGGGTGCTCCAGAAAAACATTGGAAAAACGTCCAATCTTGATTTTAAAATTGTCTAGCTTAAACTTCCAATTACTGGACTGTTATACCTTTCTCTGCTAGAGTGAAGAGTCCATAATCAAATATTTGTTCCCCAGGAAGATACTTACAGACTGTACTCAAGTCACCCCTTGACCTTCTCTTTGTTAGATTCAAGGAGCTCACTCCACTTAGCATAATACTATAAAGGCATGTTTTCTAATCCTTTAGTCATTTGTGTGGCTCTTCTCTGAACCATCTCCAGTTTATCAACATCCTTCTTGATTTGTGGGCACCAGAATTGGACACAGATGAGTTTTGCACTTAGAGAAGAGTATTGCATTTACTTCTGAACGTGGTGAGGTCAGTGCTTATTCTTATCTCTTGTGGGGGCAAGTTCTCTAGACTCTGTCCAGCTACTGAAATTTCTGTCTCCAACCATCACAAGCCTTCCACTTTGGATGATTGTTTCATTATTCTAGTGCAATGCTAGCTGCTGTGGGAGGCCCTGATTGTGGCAGAAAAGGTGATTTTTTTCCCCCAGGTAGCTAGAGCCAGTCCTGTGGGAGAATTTCTGTTAACATCAGTGGACTTTGCATCTGGCCTTTAGTGCTTATGTCCTGATGCATGTAGGCTAACAAGTGTTATACTTTTTAATCTTAACCAGTGCAACAATTATCATATTGTGTATAGTTTCTGTTACTCTCATTAAGTATTTCTGAAGAAATTGCATTGGTCATCTGTAAGGAGGCACAATCAAAAATGTTGCTGTTAAAATATTTTCTTGTTATTTCTAAAGGCAAAGAAAAATCAAAATATTCATAACACTTCTTCCTTCTTAGTTGAAGCATATAGACATCTACTTAAAATGAATATGCTTTATGCTTGACTAACAATTATCACTTGAGATTCAATTCAGCAGAGATTCAGCACTGTTAACAAGTCAATACAAAATGTGCTATTTGTCACTGAGCCTGCTGTCAGATTGCATGATGCTTCTTCACTTTGCCCAATCTGTCTGAGAAAGGTTTTCATGATTCTGTGTCAGGCAATATCAGGCTTATTCAAAGAAACTTATGAAGATTAACAGTCAGATTGAAAGTGATCTGATGAGGGGCTTTTTGATTATCATAAAGAGACTTCCCTTATAATACGTTCTGGATGGGATTAATTCATCATTGAAAAAAGAAAAGGAGTACTGGTGGCACCTTAGAGACTAACAAATTTATTAAGAGCATAAGCTTTCGTGAGCTACAGCTCACTTCATCGGATGCATTTGGTGGAAAAAACAGAGGAGAGATTTATATATACACACACACAGAGAACATGAAACAATGGGTTTATCATACACACTGTAAGGAGAGTGATCACTTAAGATAAGCCATCACCAGCAGCAGGGGGGGGAAAGGAGGAAAACCTTTCATGGTGACAAGCAAGGTAGGCTAATTCCAGCAGTTAACAAGAATATCAGAGGAACAGTGGGGGGGGGGGGGTGGGAGGGAGAAATACCATGGGGAAATAGTTTTACTTTGTGTAATGACTCATCCATTCCCAGTCTCTATTCAAGCCTAAGTTAATTGTATCCAGTTTGCAAATTAATTCCAATTCAGCAGTCTCTCCTTGGAGTCTGTTTTTGAAGCTTTTTTGTTGAAGTATAGCCACTCTTAGGTCTGTGATCGAGTGACCAGAGAGATTCATCATTGAGTATCACTATATCATCTATGACAGCCTGTTGACCTGAGTACATGATAGATATGGAACCTCCTGCAAAATGTTGACTGCAGTTTGGCACTGGGGAATATGATTCTGATAGTTTTGTATGTCTGATGTGGAAGAGATCACATAACTCATGATCCATGAGAAGAATATAAAGGCTTCAGTTATCAGCACCTATTTATTACCTCCCCAGGTATTGTACTTTGCATAATTCTAGATGTGACACTATCCAATAACAGGTTTCAGAGTAGCAGCCGTGTTAGTCTGTATTCGCAAAAAGAAAATGCATTTTCCACCAAATGCATCCGATGAAGTGAGCTGTAGCTCATGAAAGCTTATGCTCTAATAAATTTGTTAGTCTCTAAGGTGCCACAAGTACTCCTTTTCTTTTATCCAATAACAGTTCCACAACAAGCGAAAATTACTTTTGACCTACCATGCTTCAGGCAGATTTCATTGTAAATTTAAAATGATCTTTCCTGTGTTCCACAGGAAAGGTGCTCAGATACCACAGTGATAATGAATACGAGATGATGACTTGATCCTGACAGATGCTGAGTACCTCTAATTCCCATTGAATTCTGTAAGAATTGTAGGTTATCTGCACCTCTCAGAATTAGGCTTTTAATACATAGCTAGATTGGTAGAGAAGGTAAGAAGAAAGAAATGGGTGGTTTTGGCTATGTGGACAGGGCCTAAATTGGTCACTCTGGAGAACCACTAAGGTTTCCAGTGCAATTTTATGCTACTTTTGATTAAAACCTAGGCAAATAATATTGGGAAGTCACTAGTATTAAACTTCAATGGGACTAATGTGCTTAAAGCTAAGCATGTGCTTAAGTACTTGGCTGGACTGGAGACTAAAACAGGTTTCTCAGTATTTGTATTGTGACTGCCTGTACAGTACAGATCATCATTTATTCTAATCTGAACAAACATAAAGAAAGAGCTTCCTCATGAGATAATCAAAAGCTTTTATTTATTATTGCTGAGCAACCCAAATTAAACAGATTAATGTTAACATTTCCTTTAAACTTTGTGTATGAAATTGACACATAGAAAGTCAGCTTTGATGTATTAAAACATACCTAGGAAGTTGATAAAATCAGAGACAATATTGTGCAATATTACATACCAGTTTCCATTTCATGTAAGCAAGGTGGTTTTCAGGGATGAGCATAGAGTTAGGAGTCAAGAACTCCTAATTTTTAACACCAGTTCTGCTACTGACTTGCTGTTTGGCCTTATACAAGACACTGTAGCTCTCTGCCTTCTATTCCCACCTATAACATAGAGGTGATAATTTGTATTTACCTTTTTGCCTGGGTGTGGTGAACGTTACTCAGTCAATATTCCTGTAATGCTTTGAACGTTTAAAGGTCTTGATATAAATGATTGTTCTTATGCTGTGTTGAGATCAAAGGCTTCCATGTGATGGAGCCACATGTTTGACATGTAGTTTTGCCCAACAGATTCAGCAACAACTCTTATCTTTCAAATCTGCCGCTTATCTCAGAGATCTTTGAGCTCCTGTCTATCCCACAGTACCCCCAAAGTCATGGTTCCATGAAGTGTGGTTCCATGAAGTGTGGTTGAGCTCAATGTTTGTTGAGCTCCCTGTTCCCAGCCGCTGCTGACAGCCACTGCTACTACTGCTAAATCTCTCTTTTCTGGAGGATATTGGCCCATCTTCAATAGCCACTATCCCCCGGAAATTCTATGGAGGGTTCCAGCCAACTTGGTGATCTTGGGAAAGGTGGAGGTGGGGCTGCTAGGGCCACTGGAATTATCAGTGTTAGATAGATTACACTACTGTAATTCTTGATTTACAGGGAGCTTGTGATGACATGGTGTCCAAAATGCAGAATATAAAAAAGGAACATGTTTTTTCTATTAAGTGCCTTATATGTTCCCCCACCCCTTAAATTTCACATACCTTTTAACTCCTTCTTACTTACTTGTAAGAGAGACAAGGCGTTTTACTGGAACAACTTCTGTGGGTGAAAGAGAAGTTTTCGAGCTACACAGAGCTCTTCTTCATCTCTTATTTACATGTAAGACACTTAATGCAGCCTGATGGAACTTTCATCATCAAATACCAAATCTGCATAAAGAGAAAGCCAAGATCTGCTTACAGAGTTGCATTACAAATCCGATGTTTGCATACAAACAGCTAGTCAGGTGGCTAAATTGACCTTGGGCCTCTCCTTCTGAAAAGTTGGCCACAGATTTCCCCGGTCAGCCTCTGAAATCAGAACCAACATGTTGATTTGTTTATCTGAAATGCAATCTACAATTTCTGAGGGAGGAATTATAACTATATCAGCTCCGGAACTCACATGCTCTTTGGTGCTCTGCTTTCAGCAATTGTGTGCTGCCTCAGGAAAGGTGGGAAAACCTACTATAATACATAAAATGCTGCACATCAGAGAATAATTCCTTCCAGACTTTAGATACAACCAGTTCATGCCAAGAAGCTTGAGATACGAATATCATTCTCATTACCTAAATTTTCTTAGTTATAAATGGCATTAGTGGTTATAAAATCTTGCACTTAAAAAAAATCCAAACATAGTAATTGTTTTAACAAATCCCATTCAATATTTGCTAAACAGAAAAATTAAGATAGCTTGGTCAACAAGGTTTGACTTCAAGGCTTTTGAATTTGTGAATAGTTGACTATCATGGAGTTGGTCATTACTGAGCCTCCTAAAAAAATACCTTTAAGAGACAGGTATTTTAAATGTTATGTAACTATAAACTGCTACAGTGCTGATGCTCACCAAACCTCTTCAGCTATTCAGCAGTGCACCAAGTGCATTGTGACTCAGAGACAAACACTGAAAGCTCTTGAGCTTCTAGGCCCTATAGCCTCTACCTCTGGCCACGGGCTCTGTGTACCCAAGAGTTTCCTTCCCGCTTCTCTGAGCTCATTCTTCTAGCTGTAAGGCCCCTGCTGCTTCCCACACCTGCTGCATAGATCTGAATCTGGTAGCAATGTCTGCCAGTCACAGTCTGTCCAGGCCTGGCTTGCCAGCTCCTGCTGCAGTCTGCACCACTTCCTCTTTGCCTCATGGTTGCTCCCATCTTGCCATGTGACTGCTGCCTTCCCCCCGAGTGTGAAGTTTCCTGCTCAGCATCACCAACCCAGTTATAAAGTGGGGTTTTGGCAATTGGATGGGTTAGAGGATTGGTAATGGGAAACTAGATATAGACATATAAATTAAACAGAATATTTTGACTTATATGATGTCATAATGTCATGTCCTACTAAAGGATGAGATGACACACCATGCCACATTCTGCATTGCTACTTTTGGCATATCACAAACTAATTCAAACATAATCAAAATATTGCAAAAATAAAAAAATTAAAACAAAAATTACATGTTGAAATTAAATTTCAAAAATTTTACAGAACAAAATATTCTGAACAATTTTTGTGGAATTTTTGTTTTGTGGGAAATTTCAACATTTGTTTTCATTCCAGTTCAGCACAAAAGCAAATGTCAAAACATCAAAGTTTCCCATTAAATGGAAATTCCAAGTTTTGACTAGCTCTAATCATAATCAGTTACAGAAGGGGAGGCAAAAGGCAGTTGGGAGGGGGCACCAATTAACTCCTATGTCTAGCCATGATGCTGATTCAAACACTTTTGTTTAAAAATAAGAGTACGACTCAAGGAACACAATCAAATACACACTTTCTTATTAACACAGTTGCCCTTTATGGGGCACAAGTCAGAGCCTTGAGGCCAAAAATGGCCCCTGAGCCACAGAGCAGACATTAGTTCCATATGTATTTAAGCAAGAGTAATTTTCATACTTTATATTGCATTTTCATATTTTATTCTTGCTTTGTTGGTTAGTACTGCAGATCTGTCAAACCTTACAATCTATGAACAAAATTTGTATGTCACCCATTTTTCTTGGAAACTTTTTTCCTCCATAATTAAAGTGGAAGCAGTCATCCCCAGCCCCCCACATCATTCAAACCACTTCCAAAAATCCTCTTCAAAGTCTTCTACCTCTTAAGAGAAGTATTAAAACCCTATGCATTTGTTCTGCAGACTTATTCCTACTGAGTTTGTGATCTTGTCATCTGTCTATAAAAGAGACTCATTTTCAAGGAGAATGAAAAATGGATCTCTTCTATTATGAGAGATTCACCTCTGTATGCCTCATTGGTACCTTCAGCTATCATGACAGTGGCCACCTAGCAACCATGTCTTTCAATTCTAGACAGCTTTATTTAAAAATATCTCTACCAGTGGGGGGGGGGGGAAGGAAGGGAGAGAGAAGATACCTTAAAATATTAATTTCCTTGGCTGTGATAAACTAAAGCATCTCCTTTTAGAGAAATTAAAATAAATATATCAACATATGGAGAAACACAAAAAAGGCTTATTTGTTAGCCGTATAGGAGTTCCTGTTTATGTTCACTGTACTGCCCTACTGTACCTCAGACTGCAGGATCCAAAAATTGTAACGTGTTGCAAAAAGCCTAACATTAAGGTGTACAAACATTAACTCCCTTCAACACCAACAAAAAACAGCACTTTGTAACAATTCAGACCCTTACTAGTAGGTGGTCTTTATACCTATGCTAAAGAAGGAATTGCTGTTACTCATTTAATGTTGCTGCTTATAACAACTACTTTTTTGCCCAGAAGGCAGGGTGGCGCTTTGCTCTAAACAGAGGAATTAGTTGTGCCTGGTGTCCAGGTACAAAAAGTAACCAATGGTAGCAAGCAGGACAAAGACAAAGGAACCTGACTTAACCCTGAATTAGGTTAAACTTGTCAAGTTTTTTCCCCCTATTACAAGCAAAATTTAAAAAGAGGATATATCCATGGTGAGCTGCCAAAATCTTAACAACCGGTTCCCTCCTCATCCCACGAGGGGGTCGTGGCTCACCCCCTGCCCTATCCAACCCCCCGGGTTCCTTGATGCCCCCTCCCCCCTGGAACCCCTGCCACATCCATCCCTCTCCCCTGTTCCCGGACTGCCCCCAGAACTGGGCAGGAGGGTCTTGTGGGCTACTATAGTGGGTGCCCACCCCACCCCTAACAGCCAGAGGGACCTGCTGGGGGGTGAGGTGGGGAGTCCTGGCAGTGCTTACCTGGGGCAGCTCCCAGGAAGCATCCAGCAGGTCCCTCTGGCTCCTAGGGGCGGGGTAGTATAGCTGGGGGGGGAGCAGGGGGAGCAGCCACTCCCCCCACTGATCACATCAAAAGTGGTGCCTTCGGCACCGACTCCGTGGGTGCTCTGGGGAAAATTTGGTGGGTGCAGAGCACCTACTGGCAGCTCCCCACCCATCCCCAACTCACTTCACCTCTGCTCCGCCTCCTCCCCTGAATGTGCCGCCCTGCTCTGCTTCTCTGCCCCCCTCCCGCCCCCCAGTTTCCCACGAATCAGCTGTTTGTGTGGGAAGCCTGGGCGGGCTGAGAAGCAGGTGGAGGCTTCACGCTCAGGCCCAGGGAGGTGGAGGTGGGCTGGGGCAGGGAGTGGTTCCCCTGCGTGCCCCCCCGGGTTACCTGCTGCGGCGCGGGCGGCCCTCCTCACCCTACCCAATGTCAGTTTTTTGTAGGTGTCACACCAAAAGAGAGTTTTAAGGAGGGATTTGAAGGAGGATAAGATAGTTTTGTGGATGCTTACAAGGAGCAGCATGGGAGAAAGTATGAAGGTGCTTGTTTACAAAACTTAACAAGTGGGTGAGGGACACTGGCATCATTGACTGATCAGAGGTGGGAGTCAATCTTTCGATACTGAATGAAAGAGGATAGGTAGAATACGTATAGGCGGTGAAGGGCCTTGAAAGTGAAGAAAAGAAGCTTATGTTTGATGTGAAGGAGAAGGGGAAGGCAGTGGAGGGATGCAAAGAGAGGGGTGACATGGTCAAAGTGACAAGCTAGGAATATGATCTTTGAGCAGCATTCTATATGGATATGAGTGGAGTTCGATTGCATTTGTCAAGCCCAGAGAAGAGAATGTTGTAGTAATCGAACCATGAGATGGTGAGAGCCTGAACGAGAGTTTTAGCTGTATGGATGGATAAGAAAGGCTGTATCTTAGATATGTTATGTGGAAGGATTATGCAAGATTTTAACATTGCCTAAATATGAGGTCCTACAGAGAGAGGGCTGAGTTGAAAATATCCAGGTTATGGGCCTCAGTGACAAGGAGGATGGTGGTGTTGTCCACAGTGATCAAGAAAGGAGGTAGAAGTGAGAGTCTGAGAGAAAGATTAAGAGCTCTGTTTCAGCTGACATCTGAACATCCATGAGGAAATGTCAGAGAGACAGGCTGAGATTTTAGTTTGGATAGGAGGAGACAGGTCTGGAGTAGAGAGGTAGATCTGTGAAGAATCAGCATAGAAATGGTAGTTGAATTTCTGTTAGTGGGTGAGATTATCCAGAGATAAGATGTAGACAGAGAAAAGATGGAAACAAAGGACATGTGAAAGCCCACACAGAAAGTTGGGGGGGTGAGGAGGAACCTCCAAAGGCCATGGTGAAGGAGTGAGTAGAGAGGTAAGAGGAGAACCAGCAGAAGACAGAGAAGATTTCAAGGATTTCAGGAGCATGGTCAACTGTGTAGAAGGTAGACAGGTCAAGGAGGATGAGGCTGGAGTACTGGTTATGAGATTTTGCTGAGAAGAGCTCATTAGAGACTTTGGCAAGAGCAGATTCAGTTGAGTGCAAGGGATGAAAACCAGATTAAAGTGGCTCAAGAATGAATAGGAGCAACCAAACTCCAGACTGTGATTGTAAAAAGCATATTCAATGTTGGAGAGGCAAGTGGAGTCAAGGGTGGGTTTTTTTAAGATGGAAGTGACTGAAATATGTGAAAGTAGTCGTATGCTTATAGAAGCTCTTCTTCGGTAGCTTGCAAGCATTCTCTGGCCCTGCTTGTAAGAAGAAGGGATGAGGTGGCTGGGCTCTGACACTGGAAGGATCTGGGTAGGGGAGCACTCCAGAACATAAACTGGTCCTCGATGCTGTATAAGTTCCACTGCGGTTGCTGGAGGATACTAACTTTCTTCCAATACAATGTGACCTTACCACAGAAAGTAGGACAAATTCTGGGGTTGAAGGAGTGTGATGGAGAGTAGAATTTGGTCCACTGCTTACCAAGTAATCCATGGAAATGTGCATGCAATATATTATAGTCATATTCAAATATTTATATCTATTCCTCTATTGGTTCCTGTCCCAGTGGTATCTGAGCAACCCACAAACATTAATGAATTTATCTTCACACCACCTCTGTGAAGCAGGGAACTATTATTATCTGTGAAATCGGGATGGGGAGAAAGTGACTTGCCAAGGTTACACAGGAAGTCTGTGTCAGAGCTAGGAATTGAATACAGTCCCAGTCCAAAGCTGTAACCACAATAAAATGCTTCCAATCAGGCTCCTTTAAAACTGAATTAACATGAGTTTTCATGCTCCTAAACTATTATAGGGTAATTTCTAAATCTTTTCTATATCTACTCTAGATTGCAGATCCTACCTCCCTCATGACAGGGAAAGCATAATAAGTGGGAAGATTACATTTTTATGACCTTGAATTTATCGACCATAGTAGTATAATTCTTTCCAGAGAGATCATATATAAAAGAAAATATTGAGTTCTGACAAAATGGCAAACATGCTCATGAGGCATGTTGAATAGAAAGGCAGTAAATATTATTAAGTAATTCTGGTTTTGGTTTATATGTAAATATTTCATTCTGCACATAAAAAAAATTAATCAAATCAGTTTTCTTTAATATACATTTATTACCTGTGGTAATTATTATTTTAAAAGATTTTGTATTTCCTAACAATTTAAAATATAAAACTGCACACTTCATGTTTACATAACAATAAAAAGGTGCATATCACTGTCATTGTCATTTTGGAATGAATAGTTCCATTTTACATTAAGACAAGTCATAATCCATAGAAGCAGACATCCCAAATTTCCATTTATACCATGTGAGTTAAACCCTGCAGCCAACAGAAGGCATCAGACGAAGTCTTGTAGAAGGCATCAGAGGCAGAAAAACTGGTGAAGTTCAACTGCATAGGATGAGTGTCCTTGGCCACAAAGGGATTCTGCTCCATTTATGACCACATCACAGTGGTCTCACAGTAATAGGTCTCACAACACCACCATGCAGGGACTTTTTGAAAATGGAGCTAGATTGCAGGAGTTGTGGAGGAATGGACCTGTAATAGATTCTTTTGACTAAAACACCAGTGTGTCAGGGGCCACAAATGTTGCGGATGTTACTGCGGCCCTAATAAAAGCTCTGAATCCACAGAGAAGTTTTGCTGGAGACCTGAATTGGTTGTGGAAATATTCCCCTTGACGCTGCTTAATACCCATGTGCAAAGCCTGAATAAATGGACTTTACACAGCTGTCAGGATTTGACCCCTTATTGAAAGGGAAACATCACATAGGCAAATAAAACAAAGAATTACCAAAGAAAAACAACAGCATGTAAGCAGACAGAATAACAGACAAGAAAATAACAGACAAACAAATGACTAAATGTATGTCACAGATGTTACAAGAGCATCATATAACATATAGAGGATTGCTGAGTACAGTGATGTGAGTATCCTAAGAGCAGTGAGTGGGCAACACTTCTGAATGTCAGACCACTTTGTTTAGCAGTTTAAATATGGATTTAAGAATCTAACTTTAGGCTCTCAGGCTTGAAAATGTTGGGCAATATAACCAAATAAAAATGCATGATCAGACATATGTCATTTATTGCACTTTTAATAAGTAAATACAGTACATTTAACTACATTACTGTAGTTAAACTACATTACTGTAGTTAAACTATAGATACAAAATGCAATTAAAGATAAATCGTATTTTAGCAATGTTGTACTTTTAATGAAGCAGAATTAAATTAATATGATTTAGTCAAGATTTTTGTTTAACAAAACTCACTTAGTGAGCTAAATTCATCTCTGGTGTAAGCTCACAAAAAACAGTGGAAGTATTCCAGGGATGAATTTGGCTCAATTTCTCTAATGGTTACTGCAGGGAACAAGAAACCTGATCTGGAGGTACCCTATCCTTGCAGCTCCCTGGCCCAGATCCTCAAAAGTATTTAGGCTCCTTACTTCCATTGTGGAAAATACCTTCAAGGATCTGGGCCCCAATCATACTAAGTACTCAAGTTTGGAAAATTAAACTCTCTTTATCTCAGTTTTCCTATCTGTAAAATTAGGATAAAAACATGCCTACATCACAAGAGTGCTGAGGCTTAATCAAAGTTTGCAAAGACTTACTGATCCATGGAGGATTTATAATTATCATTAATTAGAAACTTATTATAATTCAAGATTAATCTTTGCTTCTAAGGAGATTTGATCCTTTACTATTTTTATTACATTTAATGAGCTTCAATTTGATGTATTTTCATTGTCTGTAATTTTGAAGGAACAGGCAAATGTCATATTGAGGGTTCTAAGGTGTCTTCCTTGTATCAAGGATTCTATTAAGTACATTAAACTGATGTAAATCTATTAGTTTATCCAAGGAGTATAATCCTATACTTTAGTTTTCAAGGGAAAGCAGCAACTACCTCAGTTAATTACTGTTTCATTGCTAGTACCGGAGAGCAAGCACAGTTAGATGTTCAATGTTCCAAAGTAATTGGTAATGACTTAGGAGAACCAGTACAAATGCATTTATACTAACTACTAACATTAATTGGCAAAACTGAAAATAAGTAAGAATTTAGCAATTATCCATTCTGAAACAAAAAATAGCAACAACAAATTACAAAATGCTGAATCCTATTTACAAGCCAGCATGAATGTTTGTAAAAATAATAAATATGTATTTTAAATGCTGCTTAAGTAGATATCTAATATATCAATAACAAGAAAGTATTATCTATGAGTCACCATCCAAATTCAATAGATGTACAGGAAAATAAACTTTGAAAAAATGAGAACCTGCTGTTAAAAAACACCCATTCTGCGTTACAGATGTGGGTCATCATAACAACATTGTAGTAAATATTAAAGCAAAAAATATCGCAGAAGAGCATTCATAGCAAATAGCAGTAGTAGTGATTTCCATCAGTGTCTGCTAACATTTACTCTCTAGTGGACAGTTCCTTGGGGTAATTTTGGTAGTGTATACAAAGAAAGTTTTTGTTTGTTTTACAACAACGTTAAATCTAGTAAGATACTAACTAGGAAATCAAGAAAGAGACAGTTAAAGATGGGAATATTGGAATGACTAGTCTGGTGAATGTGGGAAAGCAGAGGATACTGGTGGTCTAATATCATTGGTAATATCTGATTTTGGTGACTGATAATATAGTTAGAATGACCATATTTTCTAAATAAAAAGGATACTTTTGTACTGAAATTCATATTCAAGATAAAATATATACTTATTTTTAAAAATGTGCTGATGCTACTGCTGTGACACAGTTCTTGGAATGGTAATTTTTTCCAGTAATTTACTGATTTAATGAGTTTGTCTTGAACCACTGAATAAGTGTAACTGACATTACTCTGAGCAAAAGAACAACTTGGACAGCTTATACACTCATTCCATTTTTCTCTTCACTCCAAACACTGTTCACCACACTGACCATTATGCCACTGAACAACATGTTCCTGGTGAATACAGAGCAAATTCTACTTAATATTGCAGTATGTCTTGAATTACATTTTGTAGTTATTAAAAAATTAGATTAAATGAAAACCTGGGACATTTCATGTTTCCTGAAAGAAGTCCATGGCACACCAAGATATTATATGAAAAACTGGGTCTGTCCCCGATAGTCATATTAAATATAGTACTCAAAACCATATTAGAGATTTCATTTTTTCTTCTGGCATGTAGTAGTACTAGTAGCAGAGAGGATAAGTGACTTACTGTCAAGATAAATTCCCCACTCTGGCACTTCAAGTGCAGAAGGTTGGGGCCTGAAAGGATTCTAAAAATTAATACCGGCCACTCCAGGCTTGTATTAAACACCCAAGGTTACAGCTTTTCTCTGACCTTGGATTGATAGATACTGCCACCACACAAGTGCAGAACCCCTTTGAGAGCCCAGGAAGGCATACTTGAGAATTCCTTCCTGTGGGGTACCTTCAAGCCCTTTCATGCCCCCCTCCGGGGAAGAGCTAAGAAAAAAAGAAGAAGGAAATTATGTGTTGCCACTAGCTAATTAAACAACATGTGCACAAACCTTTTAAGACACAAAAGTCCAGTTCTGTTCTTAAAAATGGTAAATTTTATTAATAAAAAAAAGAAAAAAACTACATCTGGGAACTCAGGTTATTGCTAGATTTTTAAAAGAGCAACTGCAAGGATTAAGCACCAAGAATAGCTTTCTTGAGGTCCATCTTAAAGGTTACAAGCAAAACAAAAGCACCTGGGGTTAGCACAGAGGAATCCACTAGCCATAATGAAATAAAAGGGATAAACCTAATTGCATCTTCCTAGACATTTCCTAATCTACATACATATCTAGGGTTGTAAATGAGTAGTTTCTAGATACGATACTGATGATTTTTTCATACTTGACCCAAGTATCTTACAGAATGGCTGCTGCCCTGTCCACCTCTCCCCTGGAGAACAACAACAGACAGACAAAAGGGTAGTCCTTTCAATTTTAAAAAGTTCTAGCCTACCCATTGGCTCTTTCGGCCAGGTGCCCACTCAATTCCTTTTACCTGTGCATAGCAGTGAGACTTTTAACTCTTTACAGGTTGAGCAATTAGAGAACAGCTACTAAGAGGGATTTTATTTACTGGCTGGCTGGGTGTCCATAAAAGAGAGTTACCCTCCCCCCCTTCATTTATCACATATACACATAAATTTTTTGGCAGAGCTGGGAAGAGAATTCAGACTCCAATATCATCCTGCAACACCAACACTTTTGAAATCTCAGTTTTGAATCATAAATTATGGAGACTTATTCTGCCAGAAACCTGATAAACTGCAGGTAGAATGGTATCAAAAATAGATAAGGATTTGCTAAGGATTTTGCCGCCAATTTGAACAGCATAAAAACAACCACAAATTGCTTTTATTTTCCTATACTTCAAATGTTGCATTTTCCCCACACTGAGGATGAAGCTTCTTAACAAAAAAACAACTGTATTTATTAAAACTGTGTATAGATATAGTGAATTTAGTGGCAATATTGTACGTTCATAAATGAAATTGCTATACCCTTTGGCAGCTGGTCTGATAACTGTTATTGGCACTATGCAGAAGCAAAAACAAGTAAGGACCAGACTTCTAGAGTAACTTTGTGATAGGGTTGGATAATTCATATCAGATATTTGTCATTTTCAGCAGGGCAAATGTTTCTAAACCTCATTCCTAACTCTCCTCTGACCTACACCAGTTTTATACCACTATAGTTCCATTGATTTCAAGGAAGGTATTCATACTGATGTAAATCATGAGTGAGAGTAGACGCTGGTTCATTGATCGGAAAAACCTTTTAACAGCCATGTATTTAGGAGTGCATCATCCAAAATTAAGTTAGGGGAAGAGAGAAATTTACAACACTCACAAAACTATTCCCGGCAATCAATGATTAGATCAGGGGTGGCCAACCTGTGGCTCCGGAGCCACATGCGGCTCTTCAGAAGTTAATATGCGGCTCCTGCTAGGAGCCGACTCTGGGGAAAATGGTGAGTGCTCAGCACCCACCGGCAACCCTAACAGTCCCCACTCCCTCCCCTAGCGCCTCCCGCCCACCATGATCAGCTGTTTTGCAGTATTCAGGAGACTCTTGGGTATGGGGGAAGGGCAGAGAAGTGAGAATGCGGTGTGCAGCCTCACCCCTCTCTCCTCCAGCACCACCTCCTCCCTCCCTATGCCTAACGCGATCAGCTGTTTTGCGACACGCAGGGGATGTGGGTGGGAACTTGGGGAAAAGGGTTGAGTGGGGGTTGGGGCCTGGGACAGAGCCAGGGGTCCAGCACCCCCACACCAACACCAGTGTCTCCTTGAATAAAGCACACAGTGACTAGATGGTGTGGAAATTTGTAATCAAAATTTTTCTTACACCATCTAAAAATGGAAGGCAAGTGCAAACAGGAAAGAAAATACACAGATGAAAATTGAGGCTTCCAACAGGAATGGGAGAATAAGTACTTTTTCGTTGAACGTAATGGTAAGGCCATGTGTCTTCTTATATCAGACTTATATCTCAGTGCAAATCTTCAAAACTTGCAGCGTCATTTTGCTTCTAGCCATGCACATATGGATCAAGAATTCCCACAAGGTTCTGAACTCCGCACTTTAAAACTGAAAACTTTGAAAAACCAACAAATGTAGAAGCCCAGTTCTTCACCAGATTTGCCAACCAATCACAGACTGTAACGTTAGCCTCCTATTATGCCACCTGGTACATAGCCGATGTGAAAAAGCCCTACTCTGAAGTAGAGCTTATAAAAACGTGTCTCACTGATGTGATTTCAATCCTGTCGTCAGAGAATGAGAATCTACAGAAGAAAATTTCTGGCCTGCAGCTTTCACACCACACAATAGAACGCAGAATCACTGACCTGAACAGTGACATCGAATCGCAACTGCACTAGCAACTTCAGCAGTGTGAGTATTTGAGCATCACTTTGGATGAGTCATGCCATGCACAGGATAAACCTGATCAGTATTTGTCCGCACTGTGTCTGATGACTGTCTTGTAGGGGAAGAACTCCTCAATATTGTGTCACTAAAGGACAGAACTCATGGATGACATCTAAAGGGAGTGTTGATGTTGGTAGTGGCAAAAAGCCACTTGCCTTTACAGAAACTCCGTGACATTGCAATGGATGGGGCTCCATCCATGTGGGGATCTCTGAATGGATTAGTAGGGCTTTGTATGTCTGATGAGAACTTTCTCAAATTTTGGACATTTCACTATATTATTCATCTGGAGCAACTGGTATCTAAAAATTCTTAAATGTGATCATGTCATGAAACCTGTCTTGCACATTGTGAAATCCATTCTCTCAAATACACTCAATCACAGACAATTTCAAAATCTAATTGAAGAACTGGATGAAGACAACTCCCTTACCGATTTGCCATTTCACTGCGCACTTTGATGGCTCTCGAGAGGTAGTTATTTCCTGTTTTTTCGAGCTCCTGGAACTAGTAAAATTGTTTATAGAGGAGAAGCACAGAATACACTCTGAGCTAACAGATCCTGGATGGTTTCAGAGTAGCAGCTGTGTTAGTCTGTATTCGCAAAAAGAAAAGGCGTACTTGTGGCACCTTAGAGACTAACAAATTTATTAGAGCATAAGCTTTCGTGAGCTACAGCTCACTTCATCGGATGCATTCAGTGGAAAATACAGTGGGGAGATTTATATAGACATACAGAGAACATGAAACAATGGGTTTTATCATACACACTGTAAGGAGAGTGAGCACTTAAGATGAGCTATTACCAGCAGGAATGGTGGAGGGGAAGGAGGAAAGCCTTTTGTAGTGATAATAAAGGTGGGCCATTTCGAGCAGTTAACAAGCATGTCTGAGGAACAGTGGGGGGGTGGGGTGGGGGGGAGAAATAACATGGGGAAATAGTTCTACTTTGTGTAATGATCCATCCACTCCCAGTCTCTATTCAAGCCTAAGTTAATTGTATCCAGTTTGCAAATTAATTCCAATTCAGCAGTCTCTCGTTGGAGTCTGTTTTTGAAGTTTTTTTGTTGAAGGATAGTTGAAGTGTTCTCCGACTGGTTTTTGAATGTTATAATTCTTGACGTCTGATTTGTGTCCATTCATTCTTTTACATAGAGACTGTCCAGTTTGGCCAATGTACATGGCAGAGGGGCATTGCTGGCACATGATGGCATATATCACATTGGTAGATGCGCAGTTGGCAACAGGCTTTGTTGCAAGGATAGGTTCCTGAGTTAGTGGTTCTAGTGTGTGGTGTGTGGTTGCTTGTGAGTATTTGCTTCAGGTTGGGGGGCTCTCTGTAAGCAAGGACTGGCCTGTCTCCCAAGATCTGTGAGAGTGATGGGTCATCCTTCAGGATAGGTTGTAGATCCTTGATGATGCGTTGGAGAGGTTTTAGTTGGGGGTTGAAGGTGGCTAGTGGCGTTCTGTTATTTTCTTTGTTGGGCCTGTCCTGCAGTAGGTTACTTCTGGGTACTCTTCTGGCTCTGTCAATCGGTTTCTTCACTTCAGCAGGTGGGTATTGTAGTTGTAAGAATGCATGATAGAGATCTTGTAGGTGTTTGTCTCTGTCTGAAAGGTTGGAGCAAATGCGGTTATATCGTAGAGCTTGGCTGTAGACAATGGATCGTGTGGTGTGATCTGGATTAAAGCTAGAGGCATGTAGGTAGGAATAGTGGTCAGTAGGTTTCTGATATAGGGTGGTTTTTATGTGACCATCACTTATTAGCCCCATAGTGTCCAGGAAGTGGCTCTCTTGTGTGGACTGGTCCAGGCTGAGGTTGATGGTGGGATGGAAATTGTTTAAATCCTGGTGGAATTCCTCAAGGGTTTCTTTTCTATGAGTCCAGATGATGAAGATGTCATCAATGTAGTGCAAGTAGAGTAGGGGCATTAGGGGATGAGAGCTGAGGAAGCATTGTTCTAAGTCAGCCATAAAAATGTTGGCATACTGTGGGGCCATGTGGGTACCCATCGCAATGCCGCTGATTTGAAGGTATACATTATCCCCAAATGTGAAATAGTTATGGGTGAGAACAAAGTCACAAAGTTCAGCCACCAGGTTAGCCATGACATTATCAGGGATACTGTTTCTGATGGCTTGTAGTCCATCTTTGTGTGGAATGTTGGTGTAGATGGCTTCTGGATGGGTTATAGACTTGGCATTTCTTGCTGCATTTGGATATACTAAACGTGGACTTACAAGGAAAATTCCAGTTGGTCTTTGGGAATGTACATTGATAAATACTGGCTCCTTCTCAGGCTCAGGTTGGCCATCCCTGGATTAGATTTATACTCTGTCATGTGAACTGTAAATCCCTTCCTTTTTGATGTCATTCTATAGAAGTTCAGTTACTCCCACTCATTACACATGCACAGACCAGATAGACAATGACACACAGCAAAAACAAGTTATAGTAAAATAATCTTTAATAATCACAAACACAAAAATATATGTCTGAGCCTTTATTAGGAATTTTTACCTGAACTACTGAGAAGTTCTGTTTGTTTAAAAGTGAAGCGTTTTACAGGGCAGTATTACACCTGGGATTAGAAAAAGTGTTGTCAGTCAAATAAATCTGTTCTCCCAAAGATCAAGCACTACAGCCATCCATGTACTTTGCTCTGATTAATTTTACATTAAATAATATTTGTTTTGAAATTTTCAGCAGAGTTTAAAAGGAGGGTTAATTTTCTCACACAGCATGTGCTGAAAAGTGTGCATTCAGTCAACTGACTTCACAATCCCTAGTGGTACTCTTCTGAAACTGTTACAGAATGGATTGGTTGCATATTTCATTTGTTTCCGGAAAAAGTAATTAGCTGAGTGCTTAATTAATTATGAGTGATTTTTCCTTCATGAATCATGGTCAGCTGACTGAAGGCAATACATTTATCAGGATAACTACAGTGTACTTGGATAACAAGGTGACAGGCACCTTGCAAATACCTAATGGCCTGGTGTAAATCAGAGACTTCCACTGAAGTTAATGGGACTATTTTGATCTCCCCAGTTGAGAATGCGGGCCAATGTACTTAAATATAGTTCCAAAAGCTAGAAGTCCCTGGACAAATTTTTCCCTAAGCTAAGCTAAGCAAGCACACATACTTTAACAAGGTACTACAGGATGTACATCAGGACAATAATTTGCCCTTTAATTTTGACAAATTCACATTTCTGGAATAAACAATTAGAAAAGACCTAAAATGCCTGAAATATTTTAAAAATAGATAATGTTTTGCACTTCTAAGACTTCTTTTATCCAAGCATCTCAAACTATTTCATAAAGGTGGCTAAGTATTATACTTTATTTTTATAAGGAGGAGGAAACTGAGGCATAGAGATTAAGTGAATAGCGCAAGGTCCCACTAGTTAGTGGGAGGAGTGGGAACAGAAATTTGGTCTCCTGACACCCAGTACACTGGTCTGTCCCTACCAACAACTTCAAACAAGAATGTATTCAGAAGAATGTATAAATTTGTGTTAGTAGTTCTGCTAGTGTCCAAGGAAAATTGTATCTTTCTGTATCAAACTTCCTTATTGGGATTCAGCTCCCTCAGAAAGCTCTTTCCCACCTTAGCATTCTCAGCATTTTCAGAAGGTTTAGATACTCCAGTGATGAATACTAGTACATGTTGAGACAAAAAGAAAAGGAGTACTTGTGGCACCTTAGAGACTAACAAATTTATTAGAGCATAAGCTTTCGTGAGCTACAGCTCACTTCATCGGATGCATTTGGTGGAAAAAACAGAGGGGAGATTGATATACACACACAGAGAACATGAAACAATGGGTTTATCATACACACTGTAAGGAGAGTGATCACTTAAGATAAGCCATCAACAGCAGCAGGGGGGGAAAGGAGGAAAACCTTTCATGGTGACAAGCAAGGTAGGCTATTTCCAGCAGTTAACAAGAATATCTGAGGAACAGTGGGGGGTGGGGTGGGGTGGGGGGGGAGAAATAACATGGGGAAATAGTTTTACTTTGTGTAATGACTCATCCATTCCCAGTCTCTATTCAAGCCTAAGTTAATTGTATCCAGTTTGCAAATTAATTCCAATTCAGCAGTCTCTCGTTGGAGTCTGTTTTTGAAGCTTTTTTGTTGAAGGATAGCCACTCTTAGGTCTGTAATCGAGTGACCAGAGAGATTGAAGTGTTCTCCAACTGGTTTTTGAATGTTATAATTCTTGACATCTGATTTGTGTCCATTCATTCTTTTACGTAGAGACTGTCCAGTTTGACCAATGTACTTGGCAGAGGGGCATTGCTGGCACATGATGGCATATATCACATTGGTAGATGCGCAGGTGAACGAGCCTCTGATAGTGTGGCTGATGTGATTAGGCCCTATGATGGTGTCCCCTGAATAGATATGTGGACAGAGTTGGCAACGGGCTTTGTTGCAAGGATAGGTTCCTGGGTTGGTGGTTCTGTTGTGTGGTGTGTGGTTGCTGGTGAGTATTTGCTTCAGGTTGGGGGGCTGTCTGTAAGCAAGGACTGGCCTGTCTCCCAAGATCTGTGAGAGTGATGGGTCGTCCTTCAGGATAGGTTGTAGATCCTTGATGATGCGTTGGAGAGGTTTTAGCTGGGGGCTGAAGGTGATGGCTAGTGGCGTTCTGTTATTTTCTTTGTTGGGCCTGTCCTGGAGTAGGTGACTTCTGGGTACTCTTCTGGCTCTGTCAATCTGTTTCTTCACTTCAGCAGGTGGGTATTGTAGTTGTAGGAATGCATGATAGAGATCTTGTAGGTGTTTGTCTCTGTCTGAAAGGTTGGAGCAAATGCGGTTATATCGTAGAGCTTGGCTGTAGACAATGGATCGAGTGGTATGATCTGGATGAAAGCTAGAGGCATGTAGGTAGGAATAGCGGTCAGTAGGTTTCCGATATAGGGTGGTGTTTATGTGACCATCGCTTATTAGCACCGTAGTGTCCAGGAAGTGGATCTCTTGTGTGAACTGGTCCAGGTTGAGGTTGATGGTGGGATGGAAATTGTTGAAATCCTGGTGGAATTCCTCAAGGGCTTCTTTTCCATGAGTCCAGATGATGAAGATGTCATCAATGTAGCGCAAGTAGAGTAGGGGCATTAGGAGACGAGAGTTGAGGAAGCGTTGTTCTAAGTCAGCCATAAAAATGTTGGCATACTGTGGGGCCATGCGGGTACCCATCGCAGTGCCACTGACTTGAAGGTATACATTGTCCCCAAATGTGAAATAGTTATGGGTGAGGACAAAGTCACAAAGTTCAGCCACCAGGTTAGCCATGACATTATCGGGGATACTGTTTCTGACGGCTTGTAGCCCATCTTTGTGTGGAATGTTGGTGTAGAGGTGTTGAGACAGACAGTCAACTTTAACAACACAGGGAATGGCAAAGGGAAATAGGGCTATGGAGTAATTGACATGATTGAGACTCAGCAACAGCACAGTCAACCATAATCCCACTTACTGTACACACTACACTCTCCAACACGTTCACAAACCAAATGTATTCATTCCATACTCTGCACTCTCTTACTCATTTATTCTATACTCACTTTCCACTTCTACACTTATTCAGTACTTACCCATAGTGATAGGGTCCCCAGGATGAAACCTAGAACTGTGGTATCACTATGCCTTATTAACTCTCCAGCCTGGGTTGTCTCTCACAGTGCTTTGATAGTGACAAGCAGCAAACCTCTCCAGGTGCTGTTATCACCTAGACCAACAGCGTATGGAGCTCTACATCCAGCTAAGTTGCATGAGTGCTCCCTGAGACACTAACAAATCACACAGAGAGAGGCACCAGCAAATGTCCCACACCCCCAGCTTTTCATTCCAGAACTCTTCCATCTTGCCCTGGTCAGAAGCCTGACCAGGGCCAGTTAATTACCCAGTCCACCCCTCCCTTGATGTGGAGAGGACACACACCAGCCTTTGTAAACTGAGCTGAAATTTCCCAAGCACATAAAACATAAAACAGATTTAACTACAGACAGATTTTAAGTGGTTATAAGTGGTAGGCACAAAAGATCAAAGATAGTTACCAAAGAAAATAAAAGGTAAGCACATAGTCTAAATTTTAAGCCTTATTAGACTAGGCAGTATTTGGATCAAGCAATTTTTCTCACCCCACTGGATGTTGCAGTTCTTAATACACAGACTGCCCCTTGTAAGCCTGGAACCAGTCTCCACATTTGAAGTCTTTGTCTGCCCAGCATACTTGTTGCTTCCAGCATAGATGGAGGAGGAAAAAGGCAAAACCATGATGCCACTGTCCCATATTTTATATTCTCGGTCTATGTTCTTGGAAGACACTAGTCCAGGCATGCCTGGTGGGAGTTGTTAAGTCACAGGGTTGACAATCTCCACTGTGTGGTGTTTGTTAAACTGTTATTGATTTGTAAATCCCTTATTTACTATTCCCCTGCTGTAATGGCTGATGATGATTGTTCAACACCCGCCCGGTCACCTCCTTTGTTGTTGTCATTGGAGAGTTAGCATCGTGCAACTCTCAAACTGACAACATATTTTAATAACAACCACAGAGAAAAATCTCATAACTTCATATGCATTAATGATATACATATTTTGACAGAACAGTGGTTGTCAGCAGATCATGACCTTTCCTATGATATGTCACATGCCATGCTTTGTATGAAATATCACAACCATATATGAATGATGAATATCGGGGTTACAAGGTGCTGCTTTGAGGTACAGTGTGCCACACCCACACAGTTGATACTAATTCTTTCCCACATGCTACAGGCAACCTTTATCCATTTCCCACTTGCATCTCTCACCTGTATTTTAACACACCTATATCCACTCATATTGGTTTTTTTTTCTCCACTCCCCCACATCACTCACTGTCTGACTCTCCATACATTTATTTCACACCAAGTTCCACATTCCACATCCAGTTTTCCACTCTCCACGCTTCCACACTTATCCATTCACCCCCTACTCCACTCTCATTCACATGCTCCCCCATGTTCTTCCCACTACCACAGAGTTATTCAATCTTCAAGATTCAAGATTTGACTGGTATCCCCACAGCTCACTCATTCCATACATACTGTCCCATATCCATTCATAGCGAGTACACACACTAACCATACTACACACTTGATCCGAAACTCCTGAACTCCAGTTATTCAGTCCTCAGACACAAACTCATACCTGTTTCTCCACACTCATTTGATCGGCATTCATTCATTCCACAAGCACACCCAGTCATTCTAAATTCATACGTACATAACCGCCATCAATCAGAGATAAGATGGGAAAAGAAATTCGATTAACCCTTCCCAGCATCTACTGGGGAAGTGGAAACGAAGGGGAAGGTCAGCAACAGGCCTTACTTTCCATATGCAGAGCCCTAAAAGCTGGGTACAGGACTATTATTTCATTCAAGGTAAAATTGCCCTTTGAACTGGATGCAATGGCCCCTTATTGTGTTTTTGTTTACAGAACAATCATATGATTAAAAAAGACCTGACTTAATCATACACCACCATATGGAAAGGGTACTATAAAAGGATTTCAAACTTTCTGTATGTCAGTTTTCAGAGTAGCAGCCGTGTTAGTCTGTATTCGCAAAAAGAAAAGGAGGACTTGTGGCACCTTAGAGACTAACAAATTTATTTGAGCATAAGCTTTCGTGAGCTACAGCTCACTTCATCGGATGCATTCAGTGGAAAATACAGTGGGGAGATTTATATACACAGAAACATGAAACAATGGGTATTACTATACACACTGTAACCAGAGTGATCACTTAAGGTGAGCTATTACCAGCAGGATAGCGGGGGCGGGGGGGGAACCTTTTGTAGTGATAATCAAGGTGGGCCATTTCCAGCAGTTGACAAGAACATCTGAGGAACAGTGGGGGGAGGGGAGGTGGATAAACATGGGGAAATAGTGTAACTCCATTGACTTCCACAGGTTTATGCCAATTTACACCATCTAAGGGTCTAACTCACATTTTATGTGTGAGAGAGGTGCAGTTTTATTAGTATTTTTAGATTTCTCCATTCCAAGGATTTCTTAAAGTCTAAGACTTTTCAAGAAACATTTGACAGTTCTATACATTATCTTTAAAATGTCCCTTGAAAAAGATTTGACTACTTATAAATTAAGACAGTAGTCAATTAACTAATAGGGTTTAATCCAACTAGCAGACGGTCTTTGAAAGTGTTGGAGAAAAAAGACATAATAAATTAGGAACATTTTTTTAATGAGTAGTAAATTATTTTTGACCCGTTTCCAACTCATTAAAGCCTCTGTCATCCTACCTAAATCCAAGCCAGAATACCTTAATAGCCTTTAGAGTCACAATTGAATTGACTTTGAAATTAAACTTGTAAAAGTCAAAAGTAACATACTTTTGATGACATAGGAAATAAGGGTAATATTTCATCTTTTATTGTCTAACACTTAAAAGTACTATTCATTTTATATATGAAGAACGAATCTTTTAGGACAGAAAATAATTTACATTTGAAACAGAATAACTGTAGATTTCTTGACTTGATTTAATCTTCTTGTGCTTACATGAGAAATAGTATTTATTTGCATTAACAATATAAATTGCTTTAACCTAACTGAGTATAAGACTTTACCAAGAGTGTTAAAATGTTCTTATCCTCAGGTAGAACATTCACACACATAGATATGAAGGTCAGTCTAGTTTCTTATCTGAAAGAAATATATGTACTGTATCACGTGGGTGTGCATGTGTGTATACACACAATGAGGAAAACAATTATAATTGCTTTTACCAGGTATATTATGAATTCTTGTTTTTTCATATTGTGCTTTGTTACACTCTAAGAATAAACTTTCACGGGTACTTAGAAAAAAATGAGTTTTGGTAAGACTCTTTCCTTTGGCTGAACTATATTTAAATTATTTTAAACTTCTTTACTGCATTGCCATCCTTATGTGATTTTCCAAAAAGCAGACTGAATCCAAATCCATTATTTGATTCTGAACAGATATACAAGGCAAAATTCTGCAATTGATTTCCATGAATTTCAGAATTTGATGCTAAGTATCTACATTTTCAATAACTACAGACATGCCTACAAATAAATTGTCTGGCAGATCTCTGTTTTAACATAAGAATGGCCATACTGGGTCAGACCAAAGGTCCATCTAGTCCAGTATCCTGTCTTCTGACAGTGGCCAATGTTGGGTGCCCCAGAGGGAATGAACAGAGCAGGTAATCATCAAGTGTTCCATCCCCTGTCGCCCGTTCCCAGCTTCTGGCAAATAGAGGCTAGGGACACCATCCCTGCCCATCCTGGATAATAGCCATTCATGGACTTATCCTCCATTAATTTATCCTCCATTAATTTATCTAGTTCTTTTTTGAACCCTCTTATAGTCTTGGCCTTCACAACATCCTCTGGCATAGAGTTCAACTTTGTGTGAAGAAAGAAATATTTCATTTTGTTTGTTTTAAACCCACTGCCTATTCATTTCATTTTGTGACCCCTAGTTCTTTGTTATGAGAAGGCCCAAATAACACTTCCTTATTTACTTTCTCCACATCAGTCATGATTTTATAGACCTCTATTATATCCCCCCTTAGTCGTCTCTTTTCCAAGCTGAAAAGTCCCAGTCTTATTAATCTCTCCTCATATGGCAGCCGTTCCATACACCTAATCATTTTTGTTGCCCTTTTCTGAATCTTTTCTAATTCTAATATATCTTTTTTGAGATGGGGCAATCACATCTCCACGCAGTATTCAAGATGTGGGCATACAATGGATTTATAGAGGGGCAATACGATATTTTCTGTCTTATTATCTTTCCCTTTTTTAATCATACCCAACATTCTGTTAGCTTTTTTGATTGCTGCTGCACATTGAGTGGATGTTTTCAGATAACTATCCACAATGACTCCAAGATCTCTCTCTTGAGTGGTAACAGCTAATTTAGACCCCATCATTTTATATGCATAATTTGGGTTATTGTTTCCAATGTACATTACTTTGCATTTATCAACATTGAATTTCATCTGCCATTTTGTTGCCCAGTCACCCAGTTTTGCGACATCCCTTTGTAGCTCTTCACAGTCTGCTTTGGACTTAATTATCTTGAGTAGTTTTGTATCATCTGCAAATTTTGCCACCTCACTGTTTATCCCTTTTTCCAGATCATTTATGAATATGTTGAATAGTAGTGACCTAGTACAGACCTCTGACAGCTTACTTTACTTAAGAGCTTTTGGTGAGGAACCTTGTCAATGGCTTTCTGAAAATCTAAGTACACAATATCCATTGGATCCCCTTTGTCCACATGCAATGTGGCTGACAATTCTGTTCTTTACTATAGTTTCAACCAATTTGCCCAGTACTGAAGTCAGGCTTACTGGCCTGTAATTGCCAGGATCACCTCTGGAGCCCTTTTTAAAAATTGGCATCACATTAGCTATCCTCCAGTCATTGGTGCAGAAGCTGATTTAAATGATAGGTTACAAACTACAGTTAGTAGTTTTTCAATTTCATATTTGAGTTCTTTCAGAACTCTTGGGTGAATACCATCTGGTCCTGGTGACTTATTACTGTTTAGTTTATCAATTTGTTCCAAAACCTGTTCTAATGACATCTTAATCTGGGACAGTTCCTCAGATTAGTCACCTGAAAAGAATGGCTCAGGTTTGGAAATTTCCCTCACATCCTCAGCCATGAAGACCAATGCAAAGAATTCATTTGGTTTCTCCACAGTGGTTTTATTGTCCTTGAGTGCTCCGTTAGCATCTCAATCGTCCAGTGGCCCCAGTGGTTGTTTAGCAGGCTTCCTGCTTTTGATGTACTTAAACAAAATTTTGCAATTACTTTTCGAGTCTTTGGCTAGCTATTCTTCAAATTCTTTTTTGGCCTTCCTAATTATATTTTTACACTTCATTTGCCATAGTTTATGCTCCTTTCTATTTTCTTCACTAGGATTTAACTTCCACTTTTTAAAGGATGCCTTTTTACCTCTCACTGCTTCTTTTACTTTGCTGTTTAACCATGATGCCATTTTTTTGGTTCTCTTACTATGTTTTTTAATTTGGGGGATGCATTTATGATGAGCCTCTTATAGAGACAATTTTCTCTGTCATAAAGATAATATGCTGATCTTTATACGTCAGGGACCTTTTATCTTTAAATAACAATAACATACACAACCTGGTGTATGATATTAGTGTTTTGTACTTTCTCTAAAAAAGTCATTATTGATTTCCTGTTTGATCAATAATTGTATTTTCAAAGTGATGTCAGAGCAAATTTCCACTTTTTCAGACTTTTTTCTATTCTATTTAGATCTGTATATCACACCAGTCCCTGTGATATGTGAGTGCCTGCCTTGCCTCTTTTGCTTTCTTCCTTTGGGACACATGATAAAGACATTTAGGAAGATAATAAAACAGATGTTATTTCCTTATTGTCAATACTTCTCTAAATCAAATATTTTTCTTCTTTTCTTTTGTACAATGTTTGGGCCTTATCCTAGAAATTCTTGCTCATATAGGTAATCCCATTGAGCTCTACTGGCAGCTATGATGATTAGCAAGTGGCTAAGGGTTTGCAGGAACAACTCCTTACTCTTCCTCAGACAAATTCCAGGACCATTATCCTATAATGTGTGCAGTGTTCAAAAATCATGAATCAGGCACACAGAAAATCACAAGACTGGCTTAAAATCATGAGATTTTTTTTAAAAAAGTCATACACTTTGTTCTTTTTATTTGCCTTCTAGTTTCTGGGTCTTTTGGGTGCCCTCAGATCAAGTCTTCCAGCTTTTCTGTTCAACTATGAGGGCTAGAAACTTATTACTCTTTTAAATGAAAGCTGAGATTAACATAATCACAGGTCTCCAGGAACATGGTCTTTAAGAAAAAACAACTATCAGGAGATCTGGGATAAAAATCACAGGAGCTGGAAACATTGCATTGGCACATTGATGGTCCCCTGTGCCTGGATGGAGCCCCACTGAAGTTAATGAGGCTCCCTGGATGTTTTGCTTATATGCCATGCAAGATCAGGGCCTTGATTTCTACAAAGCATGAATTTGATTCCATCCTCCACTCTCTCTCTCCATATCTATTTATCTATTTATTTTAAAACTTCTATTTTTACACAAAGGGTCGTAAACATTCAATAGCAGAAAGAAGAAAAAGAAGAAAGCCAATACTGGCCACCAGGAAGTTTAGACTTGAAATTAGACGAAGGTTTCTAACCATCAGAGGAGTGAAGTTTTGGAATAGCCTTCCAAGGGAAACAGTGGGGGCAAAAGATCTATCTGGTTTAAGATTCTACTCGATAAGTTTATGGAGGAGATGGTATGATGGGATAATGTGATTTTGGTAAGTAATTGATCTTTAAATATTCAGGGTAAATAGGACTAATCCCCTGAGATGGGATATTAGATGGATGGGATCTGAGTTACCCAGGGAAGAATTTTCTGTAGTATCTGGCTGGTGAATCTTGCCCATGTGCTCAGGGTTTAGCTGATTGCCATATTTGGGGTCAGGAAGGAATTTTCCTCCAGGGCAGATTGGAGAGGCCCTGGAGGTTTTTCACCTTCCTCTGTAGCATGGGGCATGGGTGACTTGAGGGAGGCTTCTCTGCTCCTTGAAGTCTTTAAACCATGATTTGAGGACTTCAATAGCTCAGACATAGGTGAGGTTTTTCGTAGGAGTGGGTGGGTGAGATTCTGTGGCCTGCGCTGTGCAGGAGGTCAGACTAGATGATCAGAATGGTCCCTTCTGACCTTAGTATCTATGAATCTATGAATCTATTTCACATAGCAAATAATTATCAATTGTGTGGTATCACCAAAGAGCTTTAGGTACAGTAAAGTCCTACAGCTTAAGTGCGCCATTATTCATTCTTACTCAGACCATCAAAAGGTTTCTTCTAAACTCAAAATCAGCCATATGGCCCTTTAGACTAGGGCTCTCAAGAGTTTAAATAAGTGTTTCATTACTGATCCTATGTGCAATGAGTAATTTAAGTGTCCATGGGATATCAAAGATATAATGACATATGGCAAAAAACACAAGGAATGCTTTTTGAGCCTAACACCAAATGAACACTGGCAAAGTGTCTGAAGAATTGTTTCCTCCAATCCCTTGAAGACATTTCTTTCATATCTTGCTTTTGTTTTTAGCCTTCAATGGGATTGTCCCTTCAAACCAAACAGAGTAGTATAATGTCTGTGGGGAAGGGGGTTGCATTAAAATCAAGGAACTCCACAATATATTACAATTCATTGCAATGAAGGACTCAAAGAAAATTCACAACTTCCTGCACTCATCAGAGTAAAACCTTGTAGAACTTGCAATTTTGGAGCATCAGCATTGATTGGGGAGAAGACTGGCCTTGGCTGCTTGGGAAGCTTTCTTTGACTGATAGCTTGTGGTTAGCCTGGTTATTTAAATATTTAATTTTGTCTACCCAGGCAAAAATACCAGCCAGATAAAGAGGCCAATGCAGGATTTGTACTAGAGAAGAAACGTGTCCACTAAGGACTGTACTTGTTTGTTTGTTTCAATTTTGATCAGTTAGAACAAAAACACATATGGCTGCTCCACCCAACCTAAAAATCCCAATGTCCCTGGGCTAGGTCCACAAAACTGCAACTAAACCCTAGTTGCCCTGCTCACCAGTGGAATAACAACCCCCAGATCAGGCCCCCAGACTCCCCATGCATTGTATAGGGAGAGTTAGGCACCTAAGAAAGGATACACAGATCCAAGCAAGCTGAAAGGGGAGCCACCTAAGCTAGTCAATAGGAAATGTCAAGGAGAGTAGTTAGGCACCTAACTGTGGGATGGATAGCAGTGCCTCCCTCTGCTTTGAATTCTCAGCTGTGAACCCTCTTCTAGCATTAGATGCCTATGCCAGGTAAACCCTTTCTCACAGAAAGCAGAGAAAGACAGAGATACTCCCAGTAGACTGTTGGTTAGGGCACTCTCCTGAAATGTTTTTCAAATTCTCACTTTATTCAAAGTTTCAATGGCAGAGATTGAGAGAGACTCACCCCAAAAATATATTATGCTTAGAGCACCAGTTGGGATGTGGAAGACCTAGATGTAAGTCCCAGCCCCAACTCAGGGATTCAAACCTAGTTCTCCCACATCCCAGCTGAGGGCTCTAGCCACCAGGAGATTGGGGGACACACTCACTACCCTACCAGCTCTAAAAATTCCTGACTTACATTTGTCTAGCTGCCTTTTGTGTGTGACCCCATCCAGTAGGCATGCACTGAGCTCACCTACTGGGTCAGGCCCCACAGATAAAGTAGGGCAGGGATACACGTAGTTCAAGAATCCCACCAGGTCTTAGACATGAGCAAGGGTGTTAAGCACTCAGCAGCATCAGAACTGAGGCAGTTTTGTGCATGCCCACTGTCAGAAACTTAGGCACCTCAGGAATTTAGACACCTACAGGGTTAGGTGGTATCTGATCAGGGGTTTTGAGGATCTCAGTGGCACTAAAAGTTAGACTTGGGAGCCTAATTGCCACTTTAGGCACTTAAGTCACTTTGGATCTAGCTGCCTATGACTTTCCCAAAAGCCTAGTACATGGCCATGGAACATTCCTTGAAAGTCAATACATTCAGTTTATTTCAGACCAATAAGACAGTAAACTCCTCTTTTCTAGTGTTTTATGTAATCACTTACCTCATCTCACTTCACCTTAGCATTCACTGTATTCTCTGCCATGTTTTTTTTATAGGCCTTTGGTTCAGAGTAGGAAATATTCCTGCCAGAAATTCTCACAGTGTCATTCTAGATAGCTCCTTCCTCACCACAAGAAACTTTGTCTTTTCTGCTTTAAGCACAAGACTTGGCTTAGCTGTCACTGTGGCAAATCTAGTCAATGATTGCCTACACATGCTGCTGGCCACCAATATCCAATCATTGGTTAAACAGCATATTGGTCAAAGTCTAACCTCTGACTGTAGACAGAATTCTTTTGCCGGATTCCTTATTCTTCAGAACAAAACCCACATAACAAACATGAAGATGATGGACCTAAAACAGTAGCTCCTTCCTATCCCAAACTTGGTGATATTTTTTCCTTCTTGTAATGCTGATTAAATGCTTAATCTCATTCTGAAATGGACAAGGTACCGTACATAATATCTGCATGAAAATAACAATTTTTAATGGGAAATTTAAGAATTCACTGTCAAACGGCAGCAGAACACTAGCTATATTATATAGACATTCTGTAATTTCACCTTCAATATTCCATTCTTAATGATCTCCCACATCATGGTGACACATGGCTAGCATTACTTCATTCCAGGCAGCCATCTGTACTGATAACCAATAACTTGCCACCAGGAAATTAGTTCTTGGAGAGTACATTTTCAGTGTACTGTGGTGGGAGACAGATAATTATTTTTAAAAGGAATTGGTAGCCTGTCTGTCTCTCCCTCTGCCATGCATGATGCCTATAAACATGGTCTCAAAGCATCTAGTAGGATGGGGAAATCCTATTTCCTCATCATTGATCTGAAAAAATAACTTAGGATATTAATTACCACTTCAGGACAGTTCATTGGCAAAATATATATCCATCTAAATGGTTGACTGCAAAATTCTGAAGATACCAAAATTGTAAATATGGCAAATAGCAAGGAAGAATTAAAATAGATCCGAAGGAAGACTAATCTAGGTGGCTTAAAATGAAATATAATTGTAAATATACAATTCAGTGTGGACAAATGTAGAATAGTGATAATAGGAACAATTAATTAAAATATGGGATGGCATAAATTGGTCACACAATATACTGAAAAAGGAAAAAATACAGGTTTTTTTACCAAATACTTCTTCACAATTATCAAAGCTATTAGTTTAAGCGTAATGTTTTATATTAGTTTTCTTACATATGTTTCAGTTCTCAGGAAAGCTTCCTGATTCACAGGTTTCTTCACTGTAAAATTAACTTGTGAAGGGAGGATATCCAATGTGTGAAGGCTATCTCCTGTGGATGAAGGTGAGGCAAAGTAGTATAAAACAAATCAAAAGGGAGGGGTAAAATTATAGCATTGGTTAAGAATAACACATTACAGGCTTACCCAATTTCTACATTAAGAGATTACATAAAATTCTGTTCCGATAGCCAATAGCTTCCATCAAGCTCTAGAAAAAGCCTAACACTATGTGTTTTGCTCTACCCTGGTAGTTCTCTGTGCCATATCCCTTTTAAGTCTGAGCATCTAGCTCAGAAGCTTTGTCTGATTTTCACATTGTTTTGTTCTCCTGTTGTTAAAGTAGCTTTGAATAAAACTTTAGCCGGACGTTACAGCGGAGTGTGTGCCATTGTTCAGCTGGTGGAACTCCAAAGCAGACAGTTAGGTGAAATGTTTTTTTAAACAGACATTTAATTTTATGCAGGTCTGTGATTGTGTTCTAACATGTCCTTCAACACCTGAACCTCAGGAAAAAAGCCTCCTGATGAGAGAGAATTTTATTTCTCATGGGCTAGATCATGGTTTTAAGCTATATTGAAGATGGATGAAAGGTGGAATGGAGGTGCAGTTCACCACCTGTAGAGGGTGGAAGCAGCCTCAGATTATCATCAGGTGGACAGAGGGGAAGAGGCTGTAGTTGAGCCCCCCCAAGCCATCCCCTCCTGAAAAGTGTGTAATGTTCCTGTTGAATTAAGACTCCCTGCAACTTATGCTCACAGGGGAGCAAGAACCAGGATTTTAACTCTCTCCTTTGCAGGTGTACAAAAGAGGGGAAGAGCCCCTTGAACCGTTTTTCCAGCCATCTTTATGCCTCCATACAGGAACAGTCAGAATCTAGCTCTCTCATGATGATTTGGCCATCTCCAAAGGCTGGGGGTGGGGTGGCAGAGGGAAGGAATTGCTCATTAACTCTTCCCCAGGTTCAAGTGGCAAAGACTGTCTGCCCCCACATAGTTTCCCTGTGGCAGCCCCTAAACAGGGAGAAACCATCCTCAAGATTTCAGCTCCACTCCATATCAATGGTGTCAGACTGATCAGAGGAGTTTCCACCAGCTTTGTGCCACAGAGCAGAGTGAGGCCAGGATCTGTCCCTTTATTAATTAAAAAAAAATAAACTGCATTAGTTCTAAAGAGAACAGAATTAGCTTTCTGTTTTGCTCTTTGTACTAATTGATGTCTTTCCTTCCATACAGAGTAATTGAGCTGCCTAGCCTCTCTCTTAGGCTTTGAGCTATGTCCACTTTATGATTTTGGGGGATGGAGGAAAGAAAGTTAGGTCATAGCTCTTTGATTTTTGTGTGTGTGTGGCTTCAGTAGGTATTTATTTGGCAGCATTGAAAGCGAATCTAGACCAGGAAGGCAGACCTTCTTTGAAGTTATACAATAGTGCTTGAGGAGGTATATTCCATACAGCTTTCAAAGTTTATTTAAAGAAAAATGACCTTGTTGTGCAACTTTGTTTGGAACTATTAATTAAAATTAATGCTTTTGCTACTCTGCACTGGCTTGTTTCTGTGATCCAGCTAGTCCATTCTGGCCTGCTGTAGTCAGTTCCTTAGGTCGGATGAGGAACCAGGAAGCCAGTGATAGACTGAGTGAGGTTTAGAAATTAACTGCATTAAGTGGCAACTTTTTAAGCCTTTCTAGGTATTTTTGGATTTAAGGCATGATCACAGACAATAAGAATGTGTTGGTAATTCTGGCAAAATATGAAGAGATTTCCTTCCAAAATCTGTGGAATCTCTGCAGGGTTGGGAGGTACTTTTATCCCTGCTTTATCTGGGCCTACTCTTTTTGTAATCTGATGCTAGTTAATACTGCAACATAATCATCTTACTGTTACGTTGGTCTACCTTGGTCTGTTTGTTGTCTTTTATCATATACCTAGATTGTAAGCTTTTGGGGCAGGTACCCTCTTTTCCTCATAGTATATACAGTGTCTAGGGCAACAGTCACTGATAAATGCTTCTAGATAATACTGCAGTACTAATGATAGGTAGTTCAAATATTTATTAGCTTTCCCTCCTGCCAGACAAATTTTTATTGAAAACCCAGCTGTCTGACATACTCTTCAAACTACACCCAGGAAAGCATAATCTGATTTCTTGTGAGTCATTCCCAGGTTAGTTCTGACAAGATGGGTGCTCATCCACACTAGATATTTTAGAAATGGAGGTCCAGATTCATCAGTACATTCTAGGTGGCTTGCATTGATGCAGAATAGCTCTAAACCTGGCCTAACAAACTAGTTAAGACAGACTTACAGCTTTGTAATAAGGAGCAGTAACATGCAGCTGGCGCTTACTGGTGAAACTGCCCCTTATTATGTTAGCTCCACATACAGTTCCATTATTTTTGATAGGTGTGGAGGGAACTTTGCAGAGAAATAAAAGTGACAACTAGAACTGGTTGAAATTTCCTCATCAACATTTGAAAACTTCAACCAGCTCTAGTGATGGGTCTCTGCAACAAGGAACTTACAAAATAAGGAGTTGAGTTGTTCTCTTAGGAACCAGTTCTGCACATGGGGGATGATGACAAAAAGCATCATCCAGATCTGCTCCAGTAGGTATAGGTTTAAGTGTATTACCCCATTTGCAACTGAAAACCACTTTTAAAAAATATCCATGCAGTGTCATCCTACAGATACTTCTACAGCCCAATAGCCAGTAAAAGTTGTTTCTGCCGCCATAGCTCACCCAATCTTCCACTCTACCCTTCCTCTGTCCATTTCTAAACGCCATCTACAAGAATAGATAAAGATAACCCTAACACATCTGAACTCTGCAGCACACAGGGATATCTTCCTGAAATCCTGTCTCCCACACCCTGGCCTTGCACTGGGGAACTGCACCAGTCACCCCGCCAGGACAAATTCCATGCCTGCTGAGGACAAGGTAGGAGATGACCTCTGTGCTTATAACATGGCACAAGTGCAAAAGATAAAGAACATACAGAAGATTATGGTATCCCTTGTTACCAGAAGTGACTGTTACTTTGGGGTATGCTCATTTATTAGGGTTACTCTTCTGGGCGAGGAGGGGTTCTGTAATTCTATGAATGTACTGCTTGTGTCACTGGGTTCCTCCAGCCATAGAACCAGATGAACACACTCGCGCGCACACACACACAAACTAACAGAGCAAGTCTGAGAGGACCAGGTCAATCAGCACTCTCAAGCTGACCCCCTTATATGTCCATGTATTCAATGGGCTGGGTCAAGAAGCACTTTCAAGCTGCCACCCTTATACGCCCCGGTTTAACACATCCCTATCCCCACTTTCACATCACAATTGTACGGGTAGTACTTGATGAGTAAACCCCACAGTATTTTGGGCTCTGCAGGGATCTTTAGCTTGGGTAAAAGAAGTGTTGCTGCAGAGTAAATAGGGGAAGCTAAAAACACAAAAGAGTAAAGTTCAGAGAGAGAGAGAGAGAGAGAGAGAGAAGCAACCAGTTTAACCATAACAGTTATTTATTTAATAATAGTGATAACTACACAAAGAGAGCCCTAAATGATCAATATACTCTTTCTACCTATATTTCATTTCTCCAGTTTTTCTAAGGCATCTTTCCTGCTGTTTTATCCATGTCCTTCTTCCCTAAATCTGAAATTCAGTTACCCCTTCTACCCCAACATTTTCCCCATAGAAGTCTCTTTGCAATCTCTTTTTAGATCACTGGTCACCAGTTGGTCGATTCTGGAGACTCTCCCAATCAATCAGGATCTCTGGCGGTGCAGCGAGGCAGCCGCTAAGGCAGGTTCCCTGCCTGTCCCCGCCCCACACCGCTCCCAGAAGCTGCCAGCACAACACATGGCTCAGGGTGGAAGGGTGCGCAGGGGTCTCCACACGCTGCTCCTGCCTGCAATCACCGCCCCCGCAGCTCCCATTGTCCAGGAACTGGGAACTGTGGCCAATGGAGCCTATAGAGAGAGGCAGTGCCTGGAGCCATGTGCCCTTCCCCCACCCAGGGTCAGAGGGGCCTGTTGGCCCCTTCCGGGAGTGGCATGGGGCTGGGGTAGGCAGGGAGCCTGCCTTAGTCCCACTGCGCCTCCAACCGGGAGCTGCCTGAGGTAAGCACCTCCCAGCTGGAGCCTGCACCCCAACCCCCCTCCTGGAGCCAGCACCCCATACTCCCTCCTGCACTCCATAATCCTTCCTGCACCCCAACCCCCTGCCCCAGCCCTGACCCCCTCCCAGAGGCAGCACCCCTTACCCCCTCCTACACCCCAACACTGCCCCAGTCTGGAGCCCCCTCCTGCACCCAAACTCCCTCAGAGCCCACACCCTGTATCCCTTCCTGTACTCCAACACTCTCTGCCCCAGCCTGGAGCCCCCTCCTGCACCTAACCCCCCCCCCCGAGCTTGCGCTCCTCCCCCCCACAACCTCCTGGCCCAGGCTCAGCCTGGAACCCCCTCCCACACTGCAAATCCCTTGGCGCCAGCCCAGAGCCCATAACTGCTCCCGAACCCCTGCCCCAGTGAAAGTGAGTGAGGGTGGGAGAGAGTGAGCAACAGAGAAGGAGTGGGATGGCGTGAGTGGGACAAGGCGGGGCTTCAGGCAAGGGGTAGGGCCTCTGGGAAGGGGCAGGGTAGATCCTAGGTTGTCCTTAAATTCAAAAAGTGATCTTGGGTGTAGAAATATTGGAGACCACTCTTTTAGATTATCTACCCATTCTGACAGCCATATCAGCTTGCTGTCTCCCTCATAGTTATATTCTTCGCTCCATATGTCCACTTGATCTTCATTAATCCTCCCCAGGATTAGTACTTATAAATACATTAAAAAAATCCTTCTGTAATTTTTGTGCTTAGTCATGTCTGCGTGTCAGATGATATAAGCACTAAAAACTCCATTTTGTGTCTGAGCGAGATTGTGATCCTCTAGCTAGAAGCTAAGGGAACAAACATTCCAAAGTACTGACTGGCTAATCCAGAGCTTCTCATTACCTGTGTTTTACAGCTGTTATCCTAACATATCAGACTGCCTCCAAAAAAAAAAAAAAATCCAACAGCCACAACACCATGCCTGTCTCCTCTCCTCTTTACTCATTTTTATTTGTATGATCAAATAATTTGGTTCATCAGTTGCACCTACTTTGCTTCTTGGTTTCATCCATTTAGTTTTTTTTGGTTTACTTAGTTTTTCTTTCAAGCATTTTGGCAAGTCTTTACTGCTGTTTGCTAAACTGACCAGTATTCCACATGTTCTGTATTTCTCTACACACATTTTTTTTTTATTAAAAGTCTTCCATTGGGCCATTTAAGGCTTTGTAGGTTAACACCATCACCGAGAACACTGTCCAGAAGCCAAATAAGCTAGTGCAGATCCTGTTAGCACAGGCATTATGTGCTCATGGTAAAATACTCCTCTTGTCAAGCATGATGCCACATTTTGCACTAGTGTCAGTTTCCACATCAATTCAAGGCATAGCCCTCGTGAAGTAGTCTAGTCTAGAGGTGATGAAAATATGAATCATGGTGCAAGATCAGATTCTAAATCAAAGGCCACCATCTCTTGACCAGATCAGAAAAATTAATCTGTCTTTGCTGCTATACCTATCTGATCATTCCACAGCAACCGAGAGTCTAACCAGACCTCCAAATTGTAGACTTTCGTCACAAATGTTAGATTATAGCTTCAATCGGTGGGCCAGTTATAACACCTGAGAGCTGCCATCATCACCTCAGTCTTCACTGGATTTAGCTTCAGCCTGTTCATGATCACCCAAATCCCATATGTACCCGACACAGAGAAATGCAATCAACTAAATTCTCTGGATTGGATGAGACAGAAATGTACAGTGGGGTATCATCAGCATGCTGAAAACATTTCAGCCCAAATGTTCTCATTAAGGGCCTGCTCCAATACCAACTGAGATCAGTGGAAAGACTCCCATTAACTTCAGTGGCCTTTGGATCAGGACTTAACTCAGTGGGGTGACAGTAGATTCTTATAGTATTCTACATGATTATGCCCTTAGCACAGAAGCAATCAATCAACCAATGTTACCCCTGGAACCTCTCTGTGAAAAAGGACACAGAAGTATAGCCCCATCTTCTAAAAGAGACTGAAAGCCCATCAACACCACCTCATAAGTGTCAAAGACAGCAATAGTTCTAGCAATATCAGTATGGACAGCTGGTATGAAATCCTGGCATCGCTGAAGTCAATAGGAGTTTTGCCATTGACTTCAATGGAGATATTATTTCACCCCTTTATCCATCTCTGGGGTGCGGGGGGGAGGAAATCATCAACCGATGCAACAAAAACAATCTTTAAGCTAGTCAGGATTCCAATTGCTCAGGCATCCAGATAATTTGAGTTTTCTTGTCACAACATTTTCCGTAATTATAACCAAAAACTGAATACTGAAGGACAGTTCTTTTATCCACTATTTTGTTGACATGCTCCAAGAATTCTGGTAGATTAGAGAAGACAGATTTTCATTCAGTAGTCATGATAGATTGTCCTTCTCATATCATCTTTATCTTGGTGTTTTTATATTATTATTTTACATTATTGTTTCAATCCGTTTTCCTGGGATTGAAATCATCCTCACTAACTGGTAATTCTTGGGGTGACTGCTAGAATCTTTTTTTAAATACAGGCATAAAACCTATAGCTGATCTGAGTCAGAGTTTGTTTGTAGCTCAGCTGCTTCATTCTCAAATTCTTCTGTCAGCTTCTGATGACTTGTTGCTCTTTAATTTATCAGTTTCTGCCAGCATGCATTCTTTTAACAACTCAGATTTTAATAGTGCCTCGTCTTTACTACCAGAGAACAGTGAGCATCTCCTCCAAAATCCTCTGTGTGGTAAAGAGTGATGCAAAGAAAATGTATATTCTGAAGAGTGACCAGCCTGCTCTACCTTTATCAAAAGGTTGGTTCCATCTAAGGGAGTTTGTCACTCCTTGACATCCTTGGTCCCCTCCCATCATGAGACTAGCTTCCTCAGTTACAAGATCTGGGTAGCCAGTTTTGAGATAGGCCAACTCCACAGTGATTCTATATGATGTGTGTCTAAATAATTCTGTTCCTCCAGATACCATAAAAGCCTCAATCATTGGGAACTTTGCTCTGTGACTACATGTTTTTGGGCAATAGGGCATATAACACATCTTGAGTCTTTATATGCCAAGGTGCAGAAAATCAATGTTAATGTCACTACAAAAAAACTAACTATTGCAGCCGAAGGTTATTAAATGCTGTCAGCCACCCTAATGCACTGGAGGTCTGAAGACAAGTCCTTCAAAACCAAAAGGAAATGCAATCCCTTTTTTCAGGCAATTACTATTGTGACAGTAATTATGAGTATTACATACTGTAGGGAAACTGAAATAGAAATTACATTTTTCCATCTTAATTCCCTTCAGAAAAATGTTTCATCTGATAAAACAAAAGATGAAACATGATGCCATGCCAATATGTTCATAGAGAAAACCCTGTTTGTTCCAGCACCGTGTCAAAGAACAAATGAGGAAACCTAACAACAGCATCTAGAGATCTAAAATCCCAATAGAGAATACTGAAAAAGAAAATCCCCAAACAGAAGATTTAAAAAGAAAGGTATAATGCCCTACTAATCACTATAAAAAGATATTCCTTGTTTGTAACTATCTTTGAAGCATGGGACTCTTAATTGGACCCCTTAGCATATATCACTGCATTTGAAGCATTAAACTAGACCCATCTGGATTCTTTGTGGCCTGCAACAGACCCCAATGGCTACAGTCCTTTGAATGGTTGAACTTCACAGATAAGAACAGGGGAGGAAAGAAATCAGGAGATCTATGTTGTATTTCCAGTTCTGCCTTGGGCTTCCTATGTATGCAATCTTGGCCAAGAATCTGTCTACACTACAATTAAAAACCCATGGTTGGCCCATGTTAGCTGACTCGGGCTCATGGGGATTGGGCTAAGGGACTGTTTAATTCTGGTGTAAATGTTTGGGTTCAGTCTGGAGCTTGGGGTCTAGGACCCCTATCACGGGGGAGGGTCCCAGAGCTCAGGCACTGGCCTGAGCCCAAATGGCTACACCACAATTAAACAGCCCCTTAGCACAAGCCTGAGTCAGCTGACATGGACCAGCTGCAGGTGTTTAATTGCCATGTAGAGATACCCTAAGGAAGGGGTAATCAATAGGCGGACCGCAGGCCAAATCTGGACCACCAGGCACTTTTGGTATATAATAAAAAATTTTATTTACTTACTATTATCATAATTATTGGGGTTTTTTTATGATTTCCTCTGGAATCTGGACTTTGACTATACCTTGACCAAGAAATTTGAACCTTGACAAAAAATTATTGACTACCCTGCCCTAAGGCCTTGATTCAGCAAAGAACTTAAACATGTGCTTATGTCCATTCCTATTCAGCAAAACATGTATGTAGAGTCGGCCTTATGGGTGGGTGACCACCCAGAGCATCATGGTCAGGGGGGTGTCATGGTTAAGAGGCCTGGGGTGCAAGGCCGTGGAAGGGAGCTTGGGGCAAGGGGAGAGGGAGGCAGCAGGCCCTCAGGAGTTGGGAGGACAGGGGTGCCAAAATACAAGTTCACCCAGGGTGCCATTTTTCCTATGGCCAGCCTCGCATATAAGCAGTCCCACTGCCTTTAATGCCTTAATTGGGACTTAAATACAGGTTTAAAGTTAAAGCCTGTTTAAGTGCTTTGCTGAATCAGGGCTTTAATGTCTCTGTGCCTTAGTTTCATCATCTATAAAATGCTTTAAAACTCTCATGGGTATTGTAAGGTTATATTAATTATGTTTGTGAAGAAAGATGGAAAGCACTAAATAAATGCCTAGTACTATAGTCGCATTTGTTGTAGCAAATGAGGAAAGAATTGTTGGAATACTGAGCAAGTCAGGGATCTGACTTACTAAGAATGTAAAAGGCTGTATTTTCAAAGTTTCAGAATTGCAAAATCAGGATTTCAGTTACTGGGATTATTAAGAGAGAATGTTGTATCATTTGTCACTAATTGTGACTGTTTGGTGCTCTCCTGAAAGTGCATATCTACAAATAATGGGTTATTTGGTATCAAATCATAGTATTCAACTTCAGAAAAATCAATTAATAATAATTTGTTTTGGTGAAAGTAATGCTTTATAACTTTCCCCAGATCCAGTCAGTTACTGTTCTCACTGAAGTAAATCATTTAAATAGAAAAAAGAAAAGGAGTACTTGTGGCACCTTAGAGACTAACAAATTTAAGGTGCCACAAGTACTCCTTTTCTTTCTGCGAATACAGACTAACACAGCTGCTACTCTGAAACCGCAAAAAGAAAAGGAGTACCGGTGGCACCTTAGAGACTAACAAATTTATTAGAGCATAAGCTTTCGTGAGCTACAGCTCACTTCATCGGATGCATTTGGACTCTGAAACCGGTCATTTAAATAGAAGTGAGCTTTGCCACTGACTTCAGTGAGACTTCATTGGAAGCAGCATTGGGCACCTTTTTTTTTTCCTTGGGTCAGTAGAGATGGTTGAAAAGTTTCCAACAGAACAGTTTGTTGTTGACAAACACTGATTCAACAAAATCAAAAACTTTTCATAGGAATGTACTGATTTTATCAGACTGTGTGGAAAATTACTGAACTGCAATGAAAGACTATATATGCTGGTAATAGCTCACCTTAAGTGATCATGCTCGATACAGTGTGGATGGTAACACCCATTGTTTCATGTTCTCTATGTATATAAATCTCCCCACTGTATTTTCCACTGAATGCATCTGATGAAGTGAGCTGTAGCTCATGAAAGCTTATGCTCAGATAAGTTTGTTAGTCTCTACGGTACCACAAGTACTCCTTTTCTTTTTGCGAATACAGACTAACACGGCTGCTACTCTGAAACCTATATTAATAATATAATAAAATAATAATAATAGTAATATATTATAAAAAAGACAAATCTAAATGAAATATTTTGACCTTATCACAATCAAACATTTCAATAAGATCAAAATGAAATGTTTTCAAAATATTTCGTTTTGCAAAAAAATTTGAGATTTGAACTTTCGCCCATTCTAGGAGAAACCAAATTTTGAAATCATGGAATTTCCTGTGGGACAAAAATTTAAAATTTTGATCACCTGTAGTCATCAGTAACATAAGTGCATTTAAAGTACATCAACCAGCTGACAGTTCTAACTCATGCATCCCTGCCTTTCCAGAATTGTTTAGTGTATGTTGTACATGCACTGACACTTCATCATTTGCTGATATCAAGTGTTCTCTCTCTCCTCTGACTAGTTTCTCTTTTGCATTTATACATGCTTACCTCTTCCCTTCCTATTGCATTCTGGAAGAATACACTACAGGTAATTCATGAAGCTATATCTCATTTTCATTCAATAATAAGGAATAGTTGTGTTGCCCAAGGTTTCTATGTAATATATATGAAAATCAGCTTTGTGTTTGGCACAGCACAAGTCTTTTCAAACTGGGCCTTGTTTCACAAATAAGTAGCTGTTGAAGATATACTTACCATATTTTTTATTTTCTTCTAAATGTTCCACATAATAGCACCATGAAGCCACTTCTAAAAGAAATAAATGTTAAGTGCAAAGAGCCAAATACAATAAAGCTGTGAACAAATGTTTCATACAGCACATTTATATGTGTACCAAACTAAAAGATACATATTTCTAAGATAAACAAATGTTGTTGTGAATAACTGTTGGTATTATAATCCATCTGCTCTCAAAAGTAAGAAGGTATTACTGTGCATCAGAAATATCTTAAATACATTGCTTCAGAAGGATTCAGGAAAGAACATGTTTCAGTAACTATGTCATCAGAAAAAAAATTCAGTGTAGAAATGATTGCAGAGAAGTCAAATCAGATATTTCTGAATCCATAGTGACATGCAAGTACAGTATATTACATAGTACCATATACTCTTCAGTGTTATGAGAACAATAGGTATAACCATCTGAACTCTGCATAAGAGCCCTCAAAATATATAGTTTTCAGATGGACATTGCTATGCACAAAAGAAAACTATAGACTACAGATTTGAGTGATTGAAAAAAACCTTTGTTCTATTTCTGCTAGGGCAAAATTCTTCTTGCTAGAGATTCTTGCTCTTAACTGCTATTTTGATGTCGCTCCCTAAAAGCGACAAATTCTTTTATACCACAAACATTTATTCCCAATGTGTGACAGGCACAGGGAGAGATCTGAAAATTCATACTACAGAAACACATGGTTTGGATTCAGCTGATAACAGCCACTACAGGGGCTACACTTTAAGAATGTTTTATTAAGGGTGCCTAGAGAACAGAGTGATTGGTGGCCTAGAAATACACTATGTATATAGATAAAGAGTTAAAAGTGCATGTTTCTGGTTTCCAGAAACAGGCCCCCTAGTTACTTCATTTACTGAATTATATACATCATTTTCCTACCAAATGGTGCACAGTTGTTCCTGCCAGAATTCAAAAGATTACTTCACAATGCTGAATATTTTGAAAACTGCCACTTTTTATTAATAGAGTAGGTCAGATATCACATGCTAGACATTCTAAGTGATGTCTGCTTTCTTCAAGAGGTTATATTACAAAACAAAACAATACAGGTTACAAAATTTGTGACCTACATGTCTTTGATGTAAAAGTAGGGCTTCTGATTTTAGTTTAACTGATAAAACACCCTGATTTACAAAAAGGGCGGGGGGGAAAGTTGGGTGTATCCAATAAACTCTAGAAAAACACCAGAAATAGTTACTTGTATCTAAGACTTTGTCTACATAGAGTAGTAATGTGGACTACAGGAGTGTGACTTCTAAAGTGCACTGACATCTTGCACATTTAATTGGTCTGTGAAGACCCTGCTGGTGCATACTAAAGCTTCCCTAGTGCTCTTTAACATAGTGCTGTTTGAAACAGTACTATATTAAGGTGCACAAGAGAACATTACAAAGAGATTACTCATTACAAATACACCTCTACCCCAATATAACGCTGTCCTCGGGAGCCAAAAAAATCTTACCATGTTATAGGTGAAACCGCTTTATATTGAACTTGCTTTGATCCACCAGAGTGCGCTGCCCCGCACCCCCGGAGCACTGCTTTACCACGTTATATCCGAATTCGTGTTATATCGGGTCGCGTTATATCGGGGTAGAAGAGTGTGTGTGTGTGTGTGTGTGTGTGTGTATACACACACACACACAGATCCAAGAAAAATCCTGATTAGAATCTGCATAAAACCCAGAAAAATCCTGATTAGAATCTGCATAGAACTCAAAAAATGCTTTAAAAAACAAAATTGAAATTTATAAACCCTGAAAAACAGAAGCCCTGTGTGGAAAGGTATGTCACATAACTGCTTTTTGACTGTGGGTGCCAAGCTGTGCTATATCAGCTGCTAGCTTTTAATATGTCACATTTCAAAAGCAAGAGTGCGATATGTCTATTACTTCAAAACACACACTTGTCAATTTTTTTTTTAAAAAAAAAAAGCTTCGTTGCCTTTCATATGTTATATTTGGTTTTGTTCTCTCATTCCTGTGGCCAGATTCACTCCTGCAGTAAATCTACTGACAATGTTTTTACACCCTGACTAAATTTGTCTCATGGTGTATATAAACTGTTAAAAACAACTGTACCCATTTTGTATGCAGTGTTGTTGTAGCCGTGTTTCCCCAGACCTGAAGAAGAGCTCTGTGTAAGCTTTGCAGCTTGTCTCTCTCACCAACAGAAATTGGTCCAATAAAAGATTTTACCTCACCCATCTTGTCTTGTACCCATTTTATTCATTTTTAAAGTTTGACAATTCAAAAATATGATGCTAAATTATTATATAGCAATATAAATCTAGATGATATAGATTCATATAGAGGGTTTAATTCATGCTGCATCGTGTTTCTTATATTATGCGATCTCAAACTGCTGGTACAAGGCAGTTTTTTAAGCAGTCTGAGAGATATGAGAGAAGGAAGGGTTTTACCATATGTGCTATATGGTTGCTTTTTTTCACTTCTGTAGAATCAAATGACGCCAAGTATCAAACAAAATCCAAATCATATTCTTGGGAATGGTTATTTGTATTGGGGCCTTTACATTTGTAAATATGCATGTACTGTAGTTTTTATCTTACAAGAATGGGCCTAACTATGGGCTTTTGTTAAGACTCTGACCATGCCCAGTGTGAGCTAGATGTTTCAAGACGCCTAAGCTGAGCTGGAGTGAACTAAATGGACTTAACAAAAGAGTGTGCTGGGTCCTTTCTCTTGACCAATCTTTATTATTAAACATTAGAACAGTAAAAATGTCAAATTTTACTCAGAACAATAAACAATGAATGTTCAAAGCTATCTAAAAAGCACTTTATTGCTTTTACTTATTCTGCCTTAGTAAACCATGACATTTTAAATTAAAACCTTTGAGCAATACACAACTCTTACTTGTGCAATGAGAATCTAAGAACAAGGATACCTTTTACCCCAACTCTGTACTCAGAGTTAAGGGCCTGATCATTCTCCTTGATTCATACATGAGGGAGGCCACATAAAATTAGGGGTGAGCTACCACTGAAGCACAATCTGTTCCTGGGCTCCTACAGAAGGTCTCAGTGGGGTCCATAAGCTGTATGTGGATTGAATGAGGGGCAAAGAATGCTTGCAAAGGATAATGCACATGTCTTTACAGGGGGAACAAGACAAAAAACAACCTTAAAGGGGTGGTTCAAGAAATAGCCATCTGTGGAGGCTTCGTTGGCCTCTTGGCTCCAGTGGAGTCAATGTGAAGATATAGAGTCTCTGGGCACATGTCCTTGTGCCTCCAACAGACTCACTAAGAATTCAGAAATTTATAAAATTTGGGTTTGAGAAGCCCTTTCATTTTGCAAATCCCACCCTCTAATAAAAGGATTGTCAAGGGAATCACACAGGGTGTTTTCTTTTCCCACTGTCCCTTTCTTGTGTGAGTTTTCCATGTATGTGGGTTATCTCCTAAATTAAAGTGTTATCCTGAAATGCTATCCAAACATGTTAGAGACTAAATAGGTCACACTGACTAGAGCACTGGATTAGCTTCCCCTGAAACTTTGCCAGGGAACCTCACTGCCAACTTGTATCACTTCTACAATATTATGCCTGAGCCTTTTTTGGTATATCACTCCAAGTCAGATTGGTAAATAAAAGTTCATTACAGAACTGACTTTAACTTTTGGACTAATGAGGCTTTAACCAAAGGCACAAAGTTGGTGTTTTAATCTACTTTACCACTTATCCCTCTGGGAGTTCATAACTCAGCCACGAATATTTGTTTTGAGCAGAAACTTGTTATGCAGGTTCTCAGCCTGGGAGCAATTTCAGGGTGGAAGGAGAAAACATTCAGGCAGCAATAGTGCATGTTGGCTGGAACACCTGGGAACAGCAGGAGTGGTAGAAGGATGGGAGGCGGTGTGGCCTGGGGAGCAAAAATGGGAGGGGGAAAGTTACAAGGCACGTATCTAATATCTCCTTGAATAATTTGCTTATATGGTTTGGCTACTATTGTTTGTCTGCCTTGACCTTTTTTAGACTTTAGGGTGGTACCTGGTCTTCCTACAGGTTTATACAGGACCTATCCCAATGTGCCATGACTGGAGACTATGCGTGTTAGTTTTAGCAACATTATGGTAAAATCCATTTGATTGTTTTTCATTTATAAAATTGGACATTCTGTTTGTCAGCACATATTTGTACATTTTTAATTATAATAACTAGAAGTTTTTTATTTTTACATAGCTTAATGTTTTAAAGGATTGTATTCTATTTTAGGTACTTATACGGCACTCATTACTATAGTATGAGTGTCTCAAAATCTCTAATGTTTTTATTCTCACAACACCCATGTGTGGTAGAGAACTATTACCCCAATTTCACAGCTGGGAACTGAGGTATAGACAGGCTAAGTGACTTGCCTGATGTCACATAGAAAGTCTCTGGGAGAGCAGAGACATCAACCCAGGTCTCCTGAGGCCGAGGCTATGGCCTTGGCTAATGGACCATTCTAATGTGGACTAGAAACTCTAACAATTAAACATAAAATGAAAGAGTTACCTCTTCTTGGAAAGTGGGCTACTGTATATATGTATGTACATATGTATCTATGTCATATGTCCCTGTAGAGTCCCTTGATTTTACTTTTTAGGGTCCCAACTTTATATTAAGAATTTTAATGCGTGGACAAATAAGAAAAATGGTCCTAAGGAAAGGTTTTCTATTGTCTTAAATTCTCATTCTATTCTGATGAAGACTAAAACAAGTCTTAGGAAACAAGTTTCTGATTTTGCTTACATAGCAACTTTTCTCCAAGTATCTTTCATTGGGTCTTAGTTAATTATTTTAATTACAGCCTGCCTAAATTTTAAAACTTTAAGTGAAAAATCTCAGAAAATGAAAATAATATTTAGAAAACTGTATAAATATATATCTATACTGCTTCTGGTCAAAAGCATACATGCAACCCCCACTCCACACACACACACACACACAGAGAGAGTTTAGGTATGTAAATCTGGCTGTTACGGATTGTGTGGGTGGAAGCAAAGATTTTTAGCTGCAGCCAGTGTTTGCTAGACAGCGGTGCAGAGGAAAGCTGCAAAACAGACATTAGTGGCTTCCCTACTACGGAACCAGTTTTTAGCAGCTGGTTATGGCAGTAAGAAGCCAGTTTACTTTCCAGGACTTTCTAGGTACTTTGACCCATCCCCCTTTCTTCTAACCCCAAAACCAAGAGATAGCACAGCTTCACTGGCTCAATGCCCCCCTGGAACTTGCTCACACTGGAGGAATTCTCGGTTGGCCTGTTATCCCAGCTTCAGCAATGCAAAGCAGCTAGAACAGGGGCCAAGATCTGGGCCATAATGTCTAGCTATAGTATGCAAGTATACTGTAAAGCAAATTCTTTAACAAATACAAAATCATCATAAGAAAATTGCACAAAATTGCATGTGCATAAATGTATACAGGGTTGAGCACATGAAAATCTGGCCCTTCATGCCAATCCCACAGGAGGATATGACCACTAAAAGGCTGCCCTACAGAGAATGAAATGATCAATCATCAGTTCACCAACATAGCCTTCATCTTCAACAACCAGGTGAAAAAGGCAATGCTCACATGGTAACAGCAGCTATCTGTCATCATGCAGTTTCAATAACAAGAGAGCAAGAGGATGCAAAAGTGTGATCTGAATTAAGCATGCCAAGGTTATCAGTGGTATATGAGTAATGCTGTATCACACAGGATGCCTGGCACAGCCATACATGCTCCATAAGTGGTTCATGAAAATGGCTACATAGCAGTGTCAAATGAACACAGCAATCATAGTCAGCCATTTGCATAAAACTTTGCTAGAGACCAGTTTACAAGTAAACACTGGACATGCAATCCCTTTTGCTGTAACTCCATTCAACGCTATCATAATAGCAAGTAATAGCAAAGTACTTCACATGTGGTCATACCAACTAGTCACATCTTCATGGGAATCAAACTATCATCCACACCCTGAAACTAATGAGGGCCTTTTGACAAGTTAAATTACACAACAGTGGCTGTTGCTAGAGCAGTCATACAGACCAAAATCACAATAAGTGGCTGTGCACCAAGGTCTTGAGTTCCTGAGTCACTAACAGGGAAAGTAACAAGTGGTTCAACAGGTCTCTCTGTATTATGTGTACTGTATCAACCACATCAAACTATATGAATCATGCCACAAAGGAAATTCTTTAAGTATGCAGCATCTCATTGAACATCCAACAAGCTGCAAATGTCATAGGAAAACACCATGAAATATCTGGCACTGAGAGCCTGTCAAATGATAACCCATCAATGTGAGACTCATATAGGCCATATGTAGGTCCACACCCATAAAAACACTGCCTCACTATACATAATTGTAGATGTGTAGCATAGACAGAAACAGTCCTCATATACTCACACAAAATATTTAGACTCAATCAAATGCAGGCCCTTCCCCACAAAATTGAGATATAAGATTGTTACAAAGGACATTGAGATTATGAGTATCTGCATAATACAATGAGAGGAAGACACTTCTTCTGCCAAAAGTGACTGATGTCCTCTGAATGGGTTTATTTTGATTATCTCCAGTGAGTGTGCAGCCAACAAAAGTAAATGGCCCATACTATTTACCGATGGCGTTCCCAGCCACAGCAGAACTAGAGCTCAACTTTTCAATTATTCATGGATTTTGTGCCTACCACAGACTAGAACAATAATCTAATTTGACCTGTTTCATAGCACAGGCCATCAAACTTCACCTAGTAATACCTGTATTTTTCCCAATGACTTGTAATTGAACTTGTGCATATCTTTTAGAGCAGTGTATCTCAACAGGTGGGTCATAACCGGGAGGAAGGTATCACAAAAGACAATGAGTATGTGTCAGGGGCGGGGAGTTAAGAGGTGTTGAAATTAGAATTAGGTGTTGTATTAGAATCTAAAGCAAAGAAAATCTCTCTCCCTACTCCCCCCCCCCCACACACACACCCCTTCAAGGTCAAGTATTCTGTCAGCCTTTGGAAAGACACACACAAATGAATGATACAGGTTTATCATTGTTACCATGCATACATTTTTTACTCTTACTTTTAAAGTAAATGTATGGCAGTCACAAATTTTTTTGACTTCAGATAAGGGTTTGCCAACCTGGAAGGACTGAACAGAGACATACCCAGTTTTGATCTAAAAACATATCTTTTGGTAATGTTGCAATGCTTGTTAAAAATTTGAGTCTTCTCAGTTTGAATTGTTCTTTCTTCAACTTCTAGCTACTGGAATTTGTTTTTCCTTTATCTGCTAAATTAAAGAGCCCAAATTCACATGGTTGTTACCAGTTTTTCAGTTGCCTCTTTAACAAATAAGCAACACAGAAGCTAAGGTATATATATAAGACATCCAAGAGGTCATCAAATAGCAAAAGTACGTTCATACTCACAATCTCCATTTTCTTACCCTTACATTATCACATATTGAGTTGTGTCCTCAGCCACTATAATAGCAGGACAAATATGGGTAGGATCAGCATCAGCACATCATTGCTATACTGTAAATGCTCTTCACAATTTATTCCACACAGGCAGATGGTATCTTCCTTCCATTTTCACCCTCAAATTCATGGAGATCCCCATCATGTCATTGGTCCCAATTAATGGATACATGCCCTGGCTTGAAGAATATTAGGCACCAGTAGAGTCATTAAGAGGATGAGAAGTAGAAGTACTGGAGGAGCATGAACACATCATAGATAAGTTAACTTTATCTTCTAGAGCAAATATGCTTTATAATTCAGGTTCACATGTTAGCTGTAAAAAAACAATTAATATGTCTTGTGCGTCTCATTTTGTCTGATAAATAGGGCTATGAAAACAGTCCATCTTTACCCCATAATATATATATATATGAGACCACACCACCCCCAAACCACATAAGGCTTATATGTCTATTGGGAGACAAACAGAATTAGGAGTCATCTCCAATTTCCCTTTGTGGGAAAAAAAGGCCAATCATCAAATCTGGTATCAATGTGACACACCACCACAGCTGACAATTCTGCTACCTGCCTTCCTTCTGCTTTATATATTCATATCAGCATTAACATTCTTTAAAGTACCCGTTGCTTGTCCGGGAGCAGTTATGTCAGTGCTGCGTGCTTTTGCAAGTTACACCCTACGTATCCAATGACTAACTTAAAGATGATTACACCTCACATACATTTGAGCATGTCATATCAAACAGGTGCCACAGAAGATAGATTAGTTGCTGCCATGAATGAGGTAATGATCATGTGCCATCTAAGAATAGCATGGTGCATAAAAACTCCAGGCCACTGCCTAATCTGTTGTATGATATGTATGGTTTGAAAATATGGGTTGAGGCTTCTGCATCATCTCAAATATGCTCTGGAAACCAAATAGGTATATCCACAGGGAGGAGTTAGGTGCACACATGTGAGCAAGTGTGTTGATCATAACAACACACACTAGCAGAGGACATTTACTGTGGCAGTATAAGGAGCAGCCATAGACCTCACCATTTGTTCAGTATCATAAAAGAGCAACAATCCAATGCTCTAGAGCAGGGGTTCCCAAACTTGGCTTGCGTCTTGTTCATGGTAAGCCCTTGCCGGGCCGTGAGATGCTTTGCTTACCTGAGCATCCGCAGGTCTGGCCACTCGCAGCTCCCAGTGGCCACAGTTCACTGTTCCCGGCCAGTGGGAACTGTGGGAAGCAGTGGCCCAGCCCGCACCACTTCCTGCGGCTACCATTGGCCAAGAGTGGTGAACCGCAGCCACTGGGAGCTGCGAGTGGCTGTTCCCGTGGATGCTCAGGTAAACAAAGCATCTCGCGGCCTGCAAGTGGCTTACCCTGAACAAGGCATGAACTTAAAGTACCTAAATTAAACAGACCCATCAGTTCCCCCAGATCAACTCACATACACTGTAGGGGCAAGGTTGCGGAAGATTGGCGAGGAGCTAAGTGGTAGACTGAGTATATGACTGGATGTAAGCAGAGGATGCTGGCAGTTCCAATGAACTTTGTCCGACAGACCCTGCCAAAAGACATTGTAGCATAGCTCAGCATATTTTTGACTGTAAATAAGTCAGTTTATGTAATAAGCATAAATCATACATATAAGAATGTAGCCAGCTGTTGACCCCATGTAACCCCGAGATAAGCGTGAAGAATATAGTGCTGCAGAGGACTCCCCCCTGGAGGAGTCCTGCCTGGTCAGCTGTCCCGAATGGCCAGAGTCCCCTGCAGCCCCTCCACGTATCCTAGGGGCTCCCCATGCAGATTGGAGCCTAAGTTCTTCCTTCCTTCAATAAAGCATAGTTTACTATTCTTAGGCCTGAGTGTCCTCCTTTCACTGGTATCTTCCCCCCCCCAGCCCTTGCGGGCACAATTGGCATCACAAACAGGATACCAGCGGCGGGATGCCTCTTTGGGGAAGGAAGGATAAGGGCAAGGGAGAGAGCCGCATCTCCAGGTGGCCCTCCACAGGATGGTGGGCACTGGTGGCTCGCAAGCTGGTGGGTTTGGTTGCCCCCGCCGTATGGCCGGAGCTAGAGAAGGAGCCAGGGGTTACCCCAATTAGGCTGGAGGAACTGATATCCAAGCTCCGGCCGGACAAAGTAGGACCCGCAGAGCAGGACCAGGGATGGGTTTTCCTGACTGCGCTCTGCGCAGTGAACAAGGCACTGCTGGTTCAGCGCCAGAGGATAGCAAGATTAGAGGCTGATTTGCAGCAAGCAAACGAGGCCCATTCATTAACCCAAGAAGTCATCACTAGTATGGCCGAATGGTTAGAGCACCACTGCGTGGTTATGGCGGCTTGCGGTTATGGCGAAAGGGAGGACAGCAAGACGTGTGTCCCCTTGCCGTACGCGCACCGGTACGCAAAAGCGACTGGGATCCAGAGACCTGGGATGGGGACATTTGGGAGACGAGCGAGGACAAGTCCCCTGGGGAGGGGGACAGCGGGAAGGCGGGACTGTACCCACAACTGCGGCCTGTTGTCAAGGCACAATACGAGGGACTGCATGGGGAGAACGATCAAATGGTAGGAAGGGATTTTATCTGGGAATATAAATCCTCCGAGATACAGGATTTCATGCAGCATTTCAAGCAGCATCCCAAGGAGTTGCTGCTGGCCTGGCTGCTACGGTTGTGGGATGATGAAGCGGATGTGATTACCCTTACCCCCACTGAGCTAGGCAGGATGAGCTTGCTCACCACAGACCCGCTCCTTCGTAGGAGTCTCAAGATAGGGGCCAACTTGGAGGTGAATTATCCATATCCCTCCCTCCTGGCATGGTTGACCATGGCTATCAAAACCATCTGGAGCTCGCCCGCAGACATGGATGATGGGTTGGAACAGTGGGCTCTATCCCAGAGGGGGTTAGCCAGCTCCAGCAGCTGGGTATGCTCACTGGCATCTTTGCTGAGCATTTCGAAGGGCCTGATGTCGTGGAGCTGACTAATACCATCTGCACCCAGCTTCTGAGCAACACCCCCCCACCTCAAGGTGATGATCCTGCCGATGCTTGGGGGGGCTGTAGGATCGGTGGGGGATGCGGCCCAGCTCTTGATGCAATTAACGGAAATTGACAGTATGATGAAAACCACAAAGCCACGGCAGGTGAATGTGAAGCAAAAGGAGAGGGTAGGGGCCCCGATGACAGGGGGGCCCCAAAACAAGGTAGATAGCACCCTCCAGTGGCCCCAACATTCTGCCTCGCCAGCAGACTATGTTGAATGGAAGCTGCCCACCCAGTATTGATGGGGTGGTGGGTCCCCCTCGCCCTGGAGTTAAGGCGCAATGTAGTGGGGGACCACTGCCCTTATGTCTCAGTAGAGATCTATTGGCCTAACGGGGGGCGACAATGAGTAATGGCCCTTGTGGACACAGGAGCAGACTATAAAGGGGTTGGAGGAACTCATCCGCTACTACGGATCCCCGCTCAAGGTGCAAAGTGACCAAGGAACCCATTTTACGGGAATGGAAGTAAGAGAATGGGCTAGGGGATGGGGGATTGCATGGGTGTTCCACATCACATACCACCTGCAGGGCTCCAGGATCATCGAATGCATGAATGGTTTGCTTAAAGAACAGTTACGCAAACTATCTCCCACTGAGTCCCTGGCCGGGTGGAGCCATAATCTCCTCCAGGCCACAGCTGCGCTCAATGACCGGCCTCTGTACGGCTCCACCCCGTACGCTAAATTCAAGGGGGAGGTCATCGAGCGGCCCCATGTGTTGCGAGTGCAACGCCTGCACCCGCAAGCCCACCTCCCAATTCGGGCCACCCCAGGAAGCACTGGTCTCGATCTGCAGGTCCCTCAGGAGGGCCTCACTCTACAGCCCAATAGCCGGAACCTTGTAAGTACTGGCTTAGCCATAGGGCTCCCACAAGGCTATTATGGGCGCATTGCCCCATGCAGCAGTCTGGCCCTTAAGGGCATAGATGTTGCGGCGGGAGTAATCGATGTTGACTATACCAGGGAGGTTAAGGTGCTGTTGGTTCACAATGGTCCACAGACAGTAACCTTCCCCCAAGGCGAACGTATTGCGCAGTTGATTTGCGAGCGCATTGGGTTGCCTGATGTCCAGGAGGTGAATGCGCTTGCACCCACCACTCGAGCGAGTGGGTTCGGCTCGATTGGACATGAGGTTTGCGTCCACGACCCCAACAAACATAACCTGCTCGAAGGGGAAATCCTAGCTGATGGTCCCAGGGACACTCACCTCATATTGCTAAAAGGGGAAGATGCCCCAATTTATGTGCCCTCTAAGCATCTTTCTTCCAGGCAACCATAATGGCCGCACTGTAGTTTGGGTGGGTCTGTGGAGCGTCCTGGTTGCACCACCCAAGGGCCGACACCTGCGATGGCCCTACAGCGTGTTCTCTACAGCATGATCCTCGAACTAACTTTAGCTGCAATAGGTGCCCAAGCCACATGGCACCACAACTCGGCCGTCCAGTGGACACAATTGGTGGCATAGGTAACAAATCAGACTGTTGTTACTGCGCACATACCCCCGAATTGGCAAGTGCCAGCATTCCATGGCCCGCAGTGCCGTGGAATGAATCCTGGGCCCTTAACGACACCACCTTTCTCACTAAGTATAATGAAACGCCCCTTTACCGGCGCCAAGGGACACCGGTAGTGATACTGGGGATGCGTATTGGTGTGTTCAGCAACCTTCAGTGACAGATGCTGCTTGTCCTGTCAGAAAACTTCCCCGTTCCTCGTGTGCAGTGAAAGCAGAATACCTACCAGACACCGGGCAGTTTAACGTTATTGCTGGCCTACCAGAAATGCACAGTGAGTGGATGGCCGGAGCTCCTGACATTTCTTCTGGTTGCTCCCTCAAACCAAACAATATCACCCTTGTCTTTTCTGGGCTGTCTCAGCCAATTAACCCTCATCCACCCTTAACCCTATAACATAGGAACCACAGAACTATCAATCATAGCTCTGGACTAGATTGGGAAAGATGCATATTTCACACCTGGGGGCCTGTGTGCCAATTGCTATATTGTGCATGCTAGCACTGACACAAGATTAACATATAAACCCAGAGAAATGCACAGTAATAACAGTTTTATTACAAACAGGTACAATAAAGAATTCTGCATATGCATAGTGTGGCAAAATACCTTGTTCACCTCAGTAGGCTCAGTCCTTTTTAGCCTTGGAGACTCAGGTTTGGGGCAAGATGAATCCTTACAGGTGGCACAGGGTCCTGCTACTCCTCAGTCAGTCCCTTGTGCTTGTTTTCCTTCCCTTCTGGGGACCAAGTGCAGCCTCCCTACTGGGAAGGTTTGGTGTCTTGCTGCAAACAGCCTACTGGCAACTTCCCTGCTCCTCTCACTCCCTAACCCTCCCTCTCCTTCCACCAGGGGAGGGTTTAAAAAGGTCCCAGTAGTTGGAGTCAACTGAACCTAATTGGTTCGCTAGCAACCCCTTTTCCAGCTGAAACTTATTGCCCCGTGGTTCTCTCTCCTCAGTGGATAGGGAGGGGCCTTTTAATCCCCTAGGACTAATTACTACCCCCTTTTTGTAGTAGGAATGCATGTAAGAATGCATCCGATGAAGTGAGCTGTAGCTCACGAAAAGCTTATGCTCAGATAAATTTGTTAGTCTCTAAGGTGCCTCAAGTACTCCTTTTCTTTTTGCAAATACAGACTAACACAGCTGCTACTCTGAAACCTTTTGTAGCTGTTTGTCCTGTGTTTACCACAATAGCTATTGAAGAACCACCTTCAAAGAAGATCAAAATATAGATCACTTCCATCAAAGAATATATATTTACAGAATGTACAATTCCCAACTGATACCATACACAACTAGTTAGATTTGTGCAGTTACGGTAGTCGTATTAGCCCACAAACACATAACAGCCTGGATATGGCAGACCCTACACTGTACTTTGACTGTGGTACAGGATTTTCCCCTGTATGGGCACTTAGAAGCAATCCTGATCTCCACATCTGGATGGCCCCTGGGTAGTGGAATCAATGCACCAGGTTTTATATCTCTATTTCTCTCTTCTTTTTTGTCTTTTTCTTTTTTTTTCTTTTTCTGTTTCATTTCTCTCTGGGTGTATTGTTCTCTCCCCCGTTCTTTTATCTACTGATTGCTTCTTTTCTTCCTGCATTGTTTTTCTCCCTTTAGGCCTATGTTATCGATCTCTTACTCAAATCATTGAGCATATATTTATACAAGCAGTCCCACCGAATTCCTAAATGCTTGTTGGCATATGTAAGGGCTCCACAATCTGGGCCTTTGGTGTTTTTCTTTCTTTCCCCTTGCAGTTCCCTCCACCTCTTCATCTTTATTGTGTATTTGTCTCCTCATCATTTATCTATTTGGTCAAGAAATAGCACAGAAACAATATTTCAATAATATTTTGAGTGAATGAGAAAAATTGATCTTCTGATGTTTTCCATTATGTGAATATGAGAAATTGGTGTATGCAATTTGGATAGAACACTAGAATTCAAGAGCCCTGGGTTCTATTCCTGGCTGTGTCAATGGCCTGCTGGATGAGCTTGGACAAATGACTTTGTCTCTCTGTGACTCAGTTTCCTAATTTGTAAAATGGAGCTAATGATAATGACTTACTTTCCAAAGTGCTTTGAATTAAAATTACTCAGTATTATTATTCATCAACCTCCACAGAGTTCATGACGCTAGCCTAGCCCCACTGATTTATCCTAGCTGAAGGTCTGGCCCATTAAATGAATTCTTTTCATTGTAATTTTTCAGAATCTACAGTCTGAAAGAGCTAAGGATGATTCTCTTTCAAAGGGATTTAATAGCAAAAGTAGATTGACATGTCACTAAATGGTCTTTGCATATATCTGCATTTCAATTTTGCAGATTTAATTTACCAGTGAGAATTAATAACATTTGCACAGCTTCCAGAGCACTTGCAATGCTTCTAAAGCTAATAGCTTCATCACTAATGAGTTAAAAATGTAAGATAATTAATATTCTTAGACAACATTTTATTAAAAAAAATTTTATTATAAAAAAGGCTGCTAAGTTTTGGATTTTCATTTACAGTGTATTATGCATTTTTCATGGGCTTTGGGATTTCCTGTGATTACTAAGAAGTCAATTTTGATATCTACTCACAGCACAAAATGGTTACATTTTACTGTACACACACTGAGTCAAACTTTGAATAGACCTTTGTAGAAAGAAAGAAAGAAAGAAAGAAAATGTCTTTGTCAGTTAATTTAAAAAAATATCAAATATAATCTGTGCCCCCAGGAACAACAGGCAAATATTTCTGGGTTCATGAGTTATTAGCAACTTTCTTTTGTCACATTATTTTCCAGACACATTCAGGCATACCTCCTGGCATAAATGGAATCTTCAGGCGACTGGAATTCATAAGTGGATCTGTTTGATTTAGCTACCCAAGTTTCTTATCAAGGGGACAGTCAATATTGAAGAATAATTATTTTATACCTTGAATAATACAACAGTAGTGCCAAGTACAGTTTAACCAAAACAAAAGAAAGCCAGATGACTTTTGATGTCTGTTCTACTAAAAATATACCAATACAAATTTCAGAGTAGCAGCCGTGTTAGTCTGTATCTGCAAAAAGAAAAGGAGTACTTGTGGCACCTTAGAGACTAAAATTTATTTGAGCATAAGCTTTTGTGAACTACAGCTCGCTTCATCGGCATGCTCAAATAAATTTGTTAGTCTCTAAGATGCCACAAGTACTCCTTTTCTTTTTGTGAATACAGACTAACACGGCTGCTACTCTGAAACCTGTCATTATGCAAGGCACTGAATTTAGCCGTATGGAGTGGAAATCTATCAACTTCATGAAAAAACTCAGGCATGCATCTGATGAAGTGAGCTGTAGCTCATGAAAGCTTATGCTCAAATAAATTTGTTAGTCTCTAAGGTGCCTTTTCTTTTTACAAATACAAATGTTTCTTTTTAAAAAATGGCTCCCAACTTTTCATAGTGCAGGAAAACAGTTGAGGACCCACCTTTACAGACATATTTCATTATCAAAAATGCTTGTAGTAAGTAAATGTAAAACTCTTTAGAGGTATAGGTTAAATATCTGACGTTATTTTCAATGTTTGGAACCCATTTCATTTAAAGGAAATACAGATTTATTGTTGTGAGTGAAAAAACCATGTAATTATCAAAAATTCAGATGCAATGAACTGTTTACCAGAGGATTATCTTCATTCTTCAGGACCTACATTGTGACATTACAATGTGGTCTGTATAAAACTCACGAGAATTGTTGTCTTGCCTCTGAAGCACTCCAGTCTTCATGCTCCTCTGAGATGAGAGTAAACTGTTCTGGATGTAGAGCTGGTGCAATGTTAGCTACACCTGCTACATTGGGTGGAAGGAAGTAGAGTGAGGAACTCCTTCAAACTGAGGTTTTATATAACCTCCATCCCCTTCCATCCCTCTTAAAATAAACATTATGTAGAGGCTCTTTTCTCTTCTGCACTGCTATTGGTGATGGGGGTAGCTGGTGCAGGGGCATAAGGAGATGCCTCACATACCATACACCTCTGTGCTACCATCCTAGGTGGGCCATGATTAGCCCCAAATAAAAAGGGTTATTGAAAGTGTTTCTACTCTTAAATACATTTTTTCAATCATAAAAACTCCCTTTTTTACTGCCCATTGTTATTAGTCACGTCACTATGTACTCAAAATTCCAAATTTCACGATAGCCATGTTATCAGAATCCATCAATGTTTATATTCATAGGCTTATAAATGGAGATATAATCACTGAACAAAACAAACAGATGCAATGCAGGGTGGGACTTTATCACAAACTGTTCACATGAAACCATTGTTTCTGAAGCGGTGCTCAATCTGATTTCCAGGCTCCAGATTATCAAACATCTTGATATAGAACCATCTATAAATGAGCTTGAAAAGGGAATCATCATTTTAGCACCAGGAAAGGGCTACAGAAAAATATGGAATTTCAGCTGAAGTGCTGAAAGAAAGGGGATAGGTTGTGCTTAAACATCTGAACACCTTGCTTGCCTGCTGGAGGAAAGGAGAGGGGCCACAAGATGTGAAGGAGGCCAACATCATAGTGTTATATAAAAACAAAGGAGATCAGAGTGATTGTAACAACTACAGAGAAACTCAGTGTCGCTGGCAAGGTATTTGCACAGGTCATTCTCAAAAGACTCAAGTTCTTGTTGAACATGTATATCCAGAGAGTCAGCACAGCTTTCATGCCAGTAGATCAACTGTTGGCATGGCCTTTGCACTAAGGCAAGAAGCTACTCATGATGCTGCAACATGACACGTAGTAACGAAGCTGCTTTGGCATTTACACCCTCGTCTTTTGAAATGGACGGTTGTTATGATAGCGAGGGATTGGTGATCTAGGTCAGATAAAACTGGGTAACATTATTTTCATTTCCACACACTTCTGGTTCTGATATACTGAAATAGCAGAAGAAAGAAATTTTGAAGACCAAATAGGTTTAGTTAAGATAAGCATCTCTCTTACACACCAGTGCCAACTGTTATAACTGTGACTACAAAGCAGATTTCATTCTAATCCACAGTTTGATTCTGATATCAGCTTATAATGGCAAATCAGGAGTAACTTCACTGAAATCAATGGAGTTACTCTGTGGTAAAAGAAGTGTGAACTGCTTACAGACTTACACATTCCCAAAACATTCTCTAATAGGACTCAGAGTAGCAGCCGTGTTAGTCTGTATTCGCAAAAAGAAAAGGAGTACTTGTGGCACCTTAGAGACTAACAAATTTATTAGAGCATAAGCTTTCGTGAGCTACAGCTCACTTCATCGGATGCATTCTAATAGGACTGAAAGTCTCCACAATTGATCTCTAATCAAAGCAACGTTATTGTTTTGATTTTTTGTTTTGTTTGAGTATTTTGTTTATTGGTTTTTAAATATGAGCACAACCATTCTAGCCATTTTTGAGTGCAGAGAGGGTTTGGGGGGTGGCTGGGAAGGCAGAAACATCAAGCCAGGAGACAACTCTATAATTCTAAGACTTTGTGTTTAAAAGTTTGCATGTATATAGTCCACTACAATAGTATATTCTGGCAAATTATTTTATTGTTGGAACAAAACGAAAAAAATGTATTGGACCCCAAAATTGTTCTCTTGGGTATCCCTCCTGTAGAGGTATACCACTTCTTCTCACAAACAGAATTTTCTACATAGTTTTTTCTAAAATGTTATATATCATACAGCATTGGAAAGGTACCACTACAGAACTGGTTTATAGAGTGAGAAATAATAAGTATTTTTTTAAAATGGATTCTGGCTACATATTTATAGGTGCCAGAGGTCTCCTGACCTTGCACAGCCTGTACAAGGGCCTCTATCAGTTAAAATCCTTAAACTTAAAACTGAGAAAGGGGCTCAGAGCTACTCGTGAGGAGGAGAGCCGAGAAGCACAAGACCATCTAATTTGCAAGTGGTTAGTGCATATAAATATATAATTAAAACAAGGCCTCTTTGAAAAAAAAAAAGAATTATTATTTTAAAAAAAGAAGCAGTTATAAATGCTTATTCTACTGTTTGCTACACAAATATGGACAAACTTCTCTGCGGTAACTCTAAAAAGAAAGATGCAAAGTCTGCTTTAGTTTTCTCCAGAGTTTTATTTCCAGTTCAGCAGCTTCAGTTTGAATACAGGACAGCTTCTCTCTGATGTCACCAGCCATTGAAAATCACTTCTGCTCCCTAGGACCAGCCAAACCTCATATTTCTGTGCATACATTCTCCTGAAATTGAAACTCTCCCACTGACAAACAGTTTGATCCAACCGAAAACAAATGGGTAATTTGCACAGAGCAATAATATCCCACTTGAAATTCTTTGGTGAATCCACAAGGAGTCATACAACCATTAAGTCACAAAATCTTTAAGCCCCATAGAAGCAAGCATTTCCACTGAAGTTGACATATTGTTCCAAGGAGTTGCTCAGGATCTATTAAAGAGTTAGCTTGATAAGGTGGTCACATATTTAACATTTTTCAAACACACACAGAAAGAGCTATCAGTAAGGGTCCAGCACTGGCTCAACAGCAAGATGACCTGTTCAGCAGAAAGGTCAGCTTACAATGGAAACCTCATATAGAAGGAAAAAACCTGTTCCACAATGGAAAGATAAAGAACTGCTTGCAGGAGATAGCTCTTTTTATACAAATGATCTCCCCATCTCTTGTGCTCCACAGTTCCCCACTCTTGGATATAGGTCAACACACCTAGAGCCATGTAATCCAGGAGAGCTACTACGGGGATATCTTAGACACAGGAGAGGATCCATGGATTTTGGTATAGGTATGTTTTGATTATTTATTACTGTATAATATATAAAGCATGTTAGTGTAGCAAGCCCATATACCATTATTATTATTACTGTGCTGTTATTACCAGACAGAAAGGATGATCCAGTAGTTAGGGATCTGTAAAAAAAAGACACAGTCTCTGATGAATGAACAAACCCATCCCTATGTTGGGGTATTGCTAAGCAACTCAGGGAATGCTTCAGTGGTATTTCCAAGAGCTCAGTCATTTAGGGTGGCCATCTTTCAACTCAGCTCCAGCTGCTCTTATGAAAATACACTGCGTATATCAAAGTACATCCCTTTCCTACTTGTGACCCATTAAAAAACTCTTCTCCTGGGAAAGAATGATCTCCCTTCTCTTCCCAGCTACTTCCATTTCTGTAGCTGAGGGTGAAAAGCTCCTGAGATGGGACTTTCACTATGACCCCTGGGTTTAGGGATGTGAATGAGATTTCCATGCTTGCCTCTATAGGAAGTTTTTAACTGAGAAGGTATTATTATCCCTACTTACAGATGGGTAAGTGAGGCACAGAGAAATTAAGTAATTAATTCAAAGTTACAAAAAAAAGTGTGTAGCAGCACCAGAAATTGAACACTAATCTTTTGAGTCCCTGTTGAGTACCCTAACCACAAGACAATCTGTGATAAATGAAGAGGGGGTAGCTCCCTCTTATGGACACCCAGCCAACCAGTTAGCTATAAAGTCCTCTTGGTGGCTGTTCTCTGCTTACTTTACCTGTAAATGGTTAAAAAAGTCCCCCAGGTAAAGGAAAGGGGTTGTTAAGGCACCTGACCAAAAGAGCCAATGGAAAGGCTAGAACTTTTTAAAATGGGGAAAAAACTTCCCCCTTGTGTCTGTGGTTGTTCTCTGGGAAAGAGAGGGAACAGGGAGCAGTTATGCTGTGGGAAGCTGAAGGCCAGATATGAAAATCATCAGATCATACTAGATCATACTTATTTAACCACCCAGATATGTAAGTAGATCAGGAATGTTTAGAAAGACGCAATTAGGGTTATTTCTGTTTATTTCTTATTGGCTTGTGGACTCCTCTGTGCTAACTCCAGCATTAGGTTGCTTGTAACCTTTAAGCTGAACCCCCAAGAAAGCTATTTTGGGTGCTTAATTTTTGAAATAGCTCTTTTAAAATTTAGCAATAGCCTGAGTTTTCAGATGTTTTCTTTTTTTGTTTTTAATAAAATTTACCTTTTTTAAGAACAGGATTTGGATTTTTGTGTCTTAAGAGGTTTGTGCACGTTTGTTAATTAGCTGGTGGTAACAGCTGATTTCCTTTGTGTTCCTTTTTCAGCTCTTCCTGGGGAGGGGGTGGGGGATGAAAGGGCTTGAGGGTAGGGTATTCCACAGGAAGGAATTCCCAAGTGTGCCTTCCCGGGTTCCAAGGGGTTTTGCATTTGGATGGTGACAGCATCTACCCATCCAAGTCAGAAAGAAACTTGGGAGTTTCATACAAGCCTGGAGTGGCCAGTATTAATTTTTAGAATCCTTGTGGGCGCCCACCTTCTGCACTCAAAGTGCCAAAGTGGGGAATCAGCCTTGATATCCATCCTTCCTCCTTCTCCTCATTCACTCCAATTCTGTCTGAGAGTGGACTGCTGATTCAATGTGCTTCCTGTAGCATAGCCAGCAATTTAAGGGCAGTATAGGCAGTGTCTGATCACGAAAACATTGTGGAACAGATTTATTCCTGACATAATTGGGAGCAACTGGGCTATACCAAGGCTGAATTTGCCTCTGTATCCATAGTGCTGTATTTTTATTTTGCCATTCTGCTGAATAGGATGAGAAGCTTTTTGGTAAACTGCAACCAGTGAATACCATAGAATCCAGCTCTACAGCAGCTTCTTATATACACTTTCATACATGAGGTCTTAGAACCAAAAGGGCCAATGGGAAGGTGTCAAGGTTCCTTCCCCACTGTGAACTCTAGGGTACAGATGTGGGGACCTGCATGAAAAACCCCCTAAGCTTATTTTTACCAGCTTAGGTTAAAACTTCCCCAAGGTACAAACTATTTTACCTTTTGTCCCTGGACTTTATTGCTGCCACCACCAAGCATGGGAAAGAGCCCACTTGGAAACGTCTTTCCTCCTAAAATCCCCCCAAACCCTACACCCCCTTTCCTGGGGAAGGCTTGATAAAAATCCTCATCAATTTGCATAGGTGAACACAGACCCAAACCCTTGGATCTTAAGAACAAGGGAAAAGCAATCAGGTTCTTAAAAGAAAAATTTTAATTGAAAAAAAAGTAAAAGAATCACCTCTGTAAAATCAGGATGGTAAATACCTTACAGGGTAACCAGATTCAAAACATAGAGACTCCCTCTAGGCAAAACCTTAAGTTACAAAAAGACACAAAAACAGGAGTATATATTCCATCCAGCACAACTTATTTTATCAGCCATTTAAACAAAACAGAATCTAATGCATATCTAACTAGATTGCTTATTAAGCCTTTACAGGAGTTCTGACCTGCATTCCTGCTCTGGTCCCGGCAAAAGCAACACACAGACAGAGAACCCTTTGTTTTTCCCCCCCTCCAGCTTTGCAAGTATCTTGTCTCCTCATTGGTCATTTTGGTCAGGTGCCAGCAAGGTTATCTTTAGCTTCTTAACCCTTTACAGGTGAAAGGGTTTTTCCTCTGGCCAGGAGGGATTTAAAGGTGGTTAGCCTTCCATTTATATTTATGACAGAAGGCTTGGTAAAGTCCGGGTCAATCGTATGTCAGGACACAGATCCATCAACCATTGCCCCCTGTAGAGAAGTGATGCAAAGGCCACAGACCCAGAATATTTTAATCTTGACTATCGAGTGGGCTCTGCTGCTACTTCACACCGCAATATCTACACCATGCATGAAGAGGCCCAATGTCTAGCTCAGAAGACAAATTAAGGCAAAGATGTTAAATCATGTGTAGGGCGTTGTGCTCTGCCCCATGGGAATTTTCACCTATTACATTATTTAAAAGAAAAAATAACAACTTTGGCCTTAAAGAACGTGCAGGTATCCTTTAAATGAAGATGAGTTTGTTTTCAGTTTCCCAGTTACCTTATATTGTGCTTATATTCAATTTCCTAATTCTCTGCCATGTTTTTGGACACGGTCATGCCAATCTCTGAAAAAGAAGGGGGAGGATGCCGTGACTCTACATGCTTCTTAGAAGTATTGCCTCTGAAAGGATCACTCCAGTTGGCATTAGGAAACATATCAATGTTATTGCCAGAAGTACTGCTTTCATGAGTGATACTTCCATCATCTTAAAAAATGGTGACAGACATCACTTCTCATGTATTCAAATCAGCTAAGTTTTCTTGGGACCTCTGAATATACTGTCTTAGAAATACCTGAAATTTTCTGTACCACAGTAACCTTGTGTAGTTTCCTGTGCCATATTTATTAATAACTTTCTATCCTATCTTAAAAGAAAAAGAGCCAAATCTACTTTCAAAACCTTTGCATAGCCCATTTACTTCTTATACAAAAGAAACCAATAGGCTAGTAGAGGGATGCATACAAAACTATCATCCAGAATTTCTATGAAACTCCAAAGACAAAAGATCAAATCCTGCCTTTATTGGTTGAAGTCATGATGGAGAGATCAGTACTGAGCCTTGTGTTGGTTACAAGAACTTCACTGCTGGCTCTGAGCAAGAAGCTCCCCCTCTTGGTGGGGTGCACATTGCTTCGGGTGCTGCAGATTGTCAGTGTGCATGTTGCCAGCTGAGACCTGGCTATGCCTTGTAGCCAACAGACCACAACACTTTTGGGGTCCTGGTTCTCTAGCCAGCGTATTATCAGAATCTGCTCTCCAGAATTATCTTGGGAATCTTGCACTGCTGCTGCTGCATGGGAGAAGAGGCTTACTATGCCCTATTCTCCCTCCTAGTGAACCTGAGAAGAACAAAATAGGATAAAGCCCACAGTTTTATAAACTAATTTCAGTAAATACTTTCAAGAAATGGTCTAATCATGTTCCGTTCCTTTGGTGCTTGCTGTAATAAGATTAATCATGATGCACTCAATCAGTGCTAATGTGGATGTTATGAGTATCTGTGTAGGACTGCGTAATTCAGCATTAATTAGCTGAATCATCATTTTAGAGTGTTACTGAATCATCTTACAATTACCACCTAACTTGGTGCTTCTAAATGAGACAACAGAAGGAAATTCTTTTAAAGGGTATAATGAACATACTATTCTGTCTTCTTTAGAAGGTTCTTCATTATAATGAGATGTAAAGCTAGTGCCATTGCTTCCACCTATACCTTGTGGATTTATTAACTGGAATCATTTCAAATGAAAATGAATATTATTCAGGTTTATTACTCAGTAACTTATCTTCATGAACACAACGGTAACCACATTGCTTCTTCATCAACCTAATTCTAAGGACAATTAAAATTCCTCTGCCCAAAATTCCTCTGTGATAGAAGGAATCATCTGCTAATTGCCATAATCTGTTTTGCTGGTAACCCATCTTCTCTAATTCCCATCACAATCAGACCTAGTCATTATACACTATAAAGCCCCATTCCTGCTTGGATGAGGTACAGATTTGTAGAATTCCACATGCATTTTATTGTCACTAATAATCTTCCTTTATATGATGAATTTTCTCCCAAAATACATAAAGTACAGCATGTATTGCAAATAATAATGTACCATATCCTCCTGCCTTACATGTGCTGAAGTAATGGCAACCAAAAGAACTGTCAAAGCAAATGGAAAAAGTTTTAGAGCATCTGATTGGCACAACCCAATACTCAGCTGCAGCATACATTGAAAAACAGAGTCTGATTAGAACTTACCAAAAAAATTTGGAAGCATAGTGTGACAGGGTTGGGTCAGATGGCTATAGAAGAGTAATCCTATTGGGATCCGGGAAGTGGGCGGGCGAAGCCCATCCACTACTAAAGGATCCCCCCTAGCCTAAAAGGGGGATCCACAGGACCTAGGCAACAAATAAATCCGGGGGATAACTAATGAAATAACAGGGACAGGAGTGCGGTCAAAGGGTCAAACGAAGGGAACCAGACGGGGACACCGAGCAGAGAACCCCGGACAGTGCCCACTGCTCCTCAAAGGCATCAAGGGAATCAGAGGATGCCGCCCAGAGGAACTCTGCCCGGATATGTGAACGGACCGAGGATCGGAAATAGGCCCCACAGTCACAGGAGACTCCATCGGCCAACCTCCTCACTCTGGTTTTATAGATGGCCATTTTAGCTAGGGCCAGGAGGAGGTTGACCAGGAGATCCCGTGACTTTGTGGGGCCATGGATAGGGAGTGCATAAATAAGAAGGTGAGGGGAAAAGTTCAACCAAAAACGTAATAAAATATTTGTGAGGAGCCGGAATAGGGGCTGCAGTCTGGCACACTCCAGATGTGTGTGTGCCAGGGTTTCCCTCACGCTGCAAAAGGGGCAGGTGACTGGGATAGAGGTAAACCGCGCCAAGAACACACCCGTGCTCACGGCTCCATGAAGGAGCTGCCAACAGATATCCCCGGCGGACCTCGGGATTAAGGTAGAATATAGGCTGGCCCACGGGGGCTCCTCACTCTCCAAAGGTGGCAGGAGGTCCCTCCATTTTGTATCGTGGTGGGACACGAGGGTGATGGCATGAAGGGTGTGGAGCACAAGTGTGTATAGATGTTTCCTTGGTGCGGTTTGGAAACAGACCAGCTGCATCTCGTGCAGCCGGATCACAGTGAAGGGCTGAGGAGGTCAGTTGGATCCACGGGGCAGGGGCTCAATTAAAAGGTCCAGTGGGCCTGGGGTAGAGGGTGGGCGGGGCGCACCCTCGTGCAGGACCTGGTCGAGATAAACCTGAGCAGCGGGCAGCAAAGCGGCCTTCACCTCCTGAAGTATGCACCGGGGAGTACGAGGTCTGGAGAGCCCCATGCGCTGAGCGAGCGTCAGGGGATCCAGCCAGTCTCCCTGGTCGTAGTCTAGGAGGTCTCCGACTCTTGTGACTTCTGCCAGGACCAACCTCTGGCGCACCAAGCGGGACTCCGCCACCTGCACATGGAGCTGGGGCTCTGCAAGGAGATCTGCCCCCTCGGTGGCCGCCACGGACCTGGTCATTGAAAAGAGTTTCCAGGTCCGGAGGAGGTCCTGGTAGAAGACCGGCAGCCCAGAGAGGTCTCGCGGAAGACCTCTCGGATGGAGGTAAAGGAGCTGCCGGTCGTATCGGAGCCCTCGGAAGCGGCGCCCTTGGAAGGCATGCGCCAATATACTCGACGCCGGACTACCTGCACCAAAAAGGAGCCTCTGCAGGGCTTGGAGGCGGAAGACATGGACCTGAGTAAGCAGACATTTCAGGCCCTGCCCTCCCTCCTCCAAGGGTAGATGGAGAACCTCTACAGGGACCCAGTGCAGGCCTGACCAAAAGAACTCCAGAATCGATGTCTGAAGATTGGCCAAAAAACCCAGGGCCGGGACCAGGGTGTTGAGCCAGTACCAGAGCATGAACAGGACTAGTTGATTAAGCACTAGCGCTCTCCCTCGAAGGGAGAGGCACCGGAGTAGTCCTGTCCATTTCCGGAGCCGCTCTATCACCCCACCCTTGAAATTCTGCCAGTTCTCTGGCAGAGAGGGATGCGTGGCAGAAAGGTAAATGCTGAGATAGAGCAGCGGACCCACGCTCAACTGGATGGCCTGCAGCATGGGTGGGAGGGAGTTCGCCTGCCACCAGTCCCCTACCACCAAGCCAGAGCTCTTGACCTAGTTGACCTGTGTGGAGGAGGCTGCCGAATAGATGGCCTGGCAAGCTTCCACCCGCGCCAAGTCGCCCAGGTCCTGGACCACGAGGAGCACGTCATCAGCGTACGCCGACAGGACCAGCCGTAGCTCTGGCTCCCGCAGCACCAACCCTGTCAACCTCCTTCGGAGGAGACAGAGGAAGGGCTCGATCGCCAGAGCGTACAGCTGGCCCAAAAGGGGGCACCCCTGCTGTACTCTTCACCCGAAGCTGACTGGTTCGGTCAGGGTCCAGTTGAGCTTGACCAGACACTCTGCAGAGGCGTACAGTGCCCGGAGAAAACCCCCAAACTGGGATTCCAAAGCCAAACGCTTGCAGAGTGCTCAGGAGATACCCATGATCCACCCTGTCGAAAACCTTCTCCTGATCTAAGGACAGGAGGGCAAACAACAGACCGTCCCTACACCCTAATTTTAAAAGGTCCCAGACCAGATATAGATTGTCGAAGATGCTGCAGCCCAGGACGGTGTAGGTCTGGTCTGGGTGGACCACGTCCGCCAGCACGGACCCTAGCCGCAGCGAGATTGCTTTTGTCACGACTTTGTAGTCCATGCTGAGGAGCGAGACAGGACGCCAATTTCATAAATCGCGGAGGTCCCCCTTCTTTGGCAATAAGGCGAGCACGGCTCGCCTGCACGAAAGAGGGAGGACCCCGCTCTGCAAAGACTCGACCCAGACGGTGACTAGGTCTGGGCCAAGGATGTCCCAGAACCCGTGGTAGAACTCCACGGTCAGCCCGCCCATGCCCAGAGATTTATTGGTGGGCATGACGGAGGGCTTCTGAGAACTCGGCCAGAGTGAGAGGCAGCTCTAGCCAGTCTCAGTCGCCCGCGCTGACCATAGGGAGCTCCTCCCAGAGCACTCTGCAAGCGTTAGGATTGGTCGGATCTGGGGAGAAAAGGCTTGCGTAGAAGGCTCTCGCACTCCTACACATCTCCACCGGATCCGTGAGGAGGGTGCCATCTTCTGCCAGAAGGCAGGTGACATTTTCTTGGCCCCCCTCCTTTTCTCCAGGGCGTAGAAGAAGCAGGAGCTGCGATCCATCTCCCGAAGGAGACAAATGCGGGATCGAACTGATTCATAGATACTAAGGTCAGAAGGGACCATTCTGATCATCTAGTCCGACCTCCTGCACAGCGCAGGCCACAGAATCTCACCCACCCACTCCGATGAAAAACCTCACTATGTCTGAGCTATTGAAGTCCTTAAATCATGGTTTAAAGACTTCAAGGAGCAGAGAAGCCTCCCTCAAGTCAACCATGCCCCATGCTACAGAGGAAGGCGAAAAACCGCCAGGGCCTCTCCAATCTGCCCTGGAGGAAAATTCCTTCCCAACCCCAAATATGGCAATCAGCTAAACCCTGAGCATATGGGCAAGATTCACCAGCCAGATACTACAGAAAATTCTTCCCTGGGTAACTCAGATCCCATCCATCTAATATCCCATCTCAGGGGATTAGGCCTATTTACCCTGAATATTTAAAGATCAATTAATTACCAGAATCCCATTATCCCATCATGCCATCTCCTTCATAAACTTATCAAGTAGAATCTTAAAACCAGACAGATCTTTTGCCCCCACTGCTTCCCTTGGAAGGCTATTCCAAAACTTCACTCCTCTGATGGTTAAAAACCTTCGTCTGATTTCAAGTCTAAACTTCCTGGTGGCCAGTTTATACCCATTTGTTCTTGTGTCCACATTGGTGCTGAGCTTAAATAATTCCTCTCCCTCTCCTGTATTTATCCCTCTGATATATTTATAGAGAGCAATCATATCTCCCCTCAACCTTCTTTTAGTTAGGCTAAACAAGCCAAGCTCCTTAAGTCTCCTTTCATAAGACAAGTTTTCCATTCCTCGGATCATCCTAGTAGCCCTTCTCTGTACCTGCTCCAGTTTGAATTCATCCTTTTTAAACATGGGAGACCAGAACTGCACACAGTGTTCTAGGTGAGGTCTCACCAGTGCCTTGTATAATGGTACTAAAACCTCCTTATCCCTACTGGAAATGCCTCTCCTGATGCATCCCAAAACCGCATTAGCTTTTTTCACAGCCATATCACATTGGCAGCTCATAGTCATCCTATGATCAACCAATACTCCAAGGTCCTTCTCCTCTTCCGTTACTTCTAATTGATGCGTCCCCAATTTATAACTAAAATTCTTGTTATTAATCCCTAAATGCATAACCTTACACTTCTCAATATTAAATTTCATCCTATTATTATTACTCCAGTTTACAAGGTCATCCAGATCCTCCTGTATAATATCCCGATCCTTCTCCAAATTGGCAATACCTCCCAGCTTTGTATCATCTGCAAACTTTATTAGCACACTCCCACTTTTTGTGCCAAGGTCAGTAATAAAAAGATTAAATAAGATTGGTCCCAAAACCGATCCCTGAGGAACTCCACTGGTAACCTCCCTCCAACCTGACAGTTCGCCTTTCAGTAGGACCCGTTGCAGTCTCCCCTTTAACCAATTCCTTATCCACCTTTTGATGTTCATATTGATCCCCATCTTCTCCAATTTAACTAATAATTCGCCATGTGCCACGGTATCAAACGCCTTACTGAAATCTAGGTAAATTAGATCCACTGCATTTCCTTTATCTAAAAAATCTGATGGTCCTCGTGGGCCCAGAGCTCCTCCCAATTCTCCCGGCACACTCCGCAGAGGGGCGGATCCTTGGGGCTGACGGCCAGACGCCTCTCCAGCTCTAAGACTTCCCATTCCAACTGCTCTATCGCCGCATCCCTCCGTCGGCTGGCGCCCCGGGTGTAGTCACGGCAGAAGAGCCGAGCGCACACCTTCCCTAGGCCCCACCACTGCCGTGCTGAGGGAAAGGCATGCCGCTGCCCTCGCCAGGCCAGCCAGAAATCCCGGAAGGATGCCATGAAGCCTGCATCCTCCCGCAAGCTGTTGTTGAAATGCCAATAGGCCGGCCCTGGCTTCTCCGCGCAGAGGGAGGCCGTCATGGTGGCTAAATGATGGTCAGAAAATGAGGCCGGCTGGATGCTGGAGGAGTGGGCTCATGAAAGATGGAAGCATGATAAATAAATGTGGTCCAACTGGGAGTGGCTCGACCAAAGGGCCTCCACCCAGACAAAGGTGAATGTGGAAGTGTCATCCCGGTGGTGGTCGCCCCAGACGTCCACCAGGGAGTGGTGTTCAACTATCTCCCGGAGAACGTTGGTGGTGGCCGGGCTCTACTCGGTTCCCAAGCGGTCCTGCTCCTCGAGGGTAATGTTAAAGTCCCCTCCCAGAACCAGGCACTCATGAGGATCCAAGGTGCCGAGGAAGGCAGGCGCCTGCTGATAGAATTGCAGCCGCTCCAGGCTTGCTGTCGGGACATAGATGTTAACGAGGTTGACTATGAGCCCCTCCATATGGGCCCGGAGGTGCAGCAGGCGGCCAGGCACAGCCTCAGCGACCCCCAGCACCTCGGGCCATAGGTCGGGGGAGAACAGGGTCACCATTCTAGCCATATGAACTGTGAGATGGCTAAAGTAGACCCTGTCCCCCCACTCCAGCCGCCAGCTGTCTTCGGCAGTCGGATCCGTATGGGTCTCCTGCAGGAAAACCACAGAGTACCCCCCTCCCGAAGGAAGGAGAGCGGAGGAGGAGACCCATCCTACAGCCGCGGGTGTTCAATGTTGCGATGGTACAAGGTGCTATGAGCAGGGCTGGAGGGGATCCTCGCTGGCAGGGACACTCGCAGCTCCCGACGGGCCGCGCAACAGTCTGTGACTTACCCCGTAGGTGAGTAAGGAGTCATGGAAGAGGTGGACCTGCTGGTAGGCCATGGCATCCTGCTTCCTGGTCCTTTTAGCCTCCCCCATGAGGGCCCTTGCTGCCTGGAGGATTTGATGAAAGTCCCCCCCATCGCTGGAGAGCAAGCTGTACTTTATTGGGGGAGCCACGGACGTCTTCTAAAAACTCCCGCAACTCTTCTCGCAGCGCATGGGGGAGTGGGGTTACGGTCTCCTGGTTACTCCCCGACAGGGCCCTTGGTACAGCCCCGTGGCCCACCGAGATGGGCAGACAGGGTGTGGACCCCCAACGGGGCTCCTCATGGGCTGGCGCCACTAGGCCCGCCTCGAACCCTGGGGCGATAGGGGGCGGCGGAGTGAGGATAGCAGCTCCTAGTGGGTCGGGACAGGTAAACACAAAGGCTGCTCCCTGGGGGTCATCTATTGGAAAAGGGAAGGAGACAGCCCCAGGGGCGGCAATAACATCACGGGAGGTGGACGGGATAGGGACAGGGGTAGGGGCAAGGTTAGAGGTGAGATTCTAGGCGGGGAGAGGGCTCTCAGTGATGCTGGGCACAGGCTCTATGGTGGTTTTGCCAGCCACGGCATCAGGAGGTGGACTATCTTCTGTAGGGCCCCCTCCCGGGAAGGAGGTTGATTGTTCCTCGCCAACAAGAGGTGCCCCTGGTGGCTCGGGTCCTGGCCGCGTGGCACTGGCCATCGCCTCAACAGGCTCGATGGCCATCAGTGGGGTGCCATCTGCAGCTGGGTTGATGGAGGAGTCAAGGGGCTTCTCAGAGGTGGGAGTGGAAGCAATGGTTAGGGGGAGGGAGCATGGGGAAAGGGGGGCTGGAGTGAAATCGCCCAGTTCGAGGCCTGCTGGCATAGGCTCGTCCTCCCCCTGGGTGACCAGGGTCAGACCCAGGGCCTCGATCTCCTCATATATGAATGGGGGATTGCTTTCTGCCACCCTGGGATTCTCCCCGCCGGCACCTGACGCGACGGTCGCCTTGGGGCTCACTGAGGTTTCAGATGGCGCCAGGGCAGGAGGGGCTTCCTCGGGGTCCTTGGAGGGGAGATACTGCCTTCCAGTGCTGCCATGTCTTCCCCAGCCAGCACTGGTGGATGGAACACACCCGTGGGTAAAGCGGAAGGCTCGGCATCGGTGCCCCTCTTCCTGGTCTTCCAGGGGGCCTCCGAATCAGATGGGCGGGGCGGAGCTCGAGCCTTCCGCTTGCCCTGCTTCCTCTGGACTAGGGCCCAGCCCTCCATGGCATCATCCGGGGGCTGGCTAGCAAGGGTCATGTCAGGGGGCAGAGGCGATGGCTCAGGGACTCGAGGGGATAACGATGGGGCAGCACAAGGCAGGGAAGATTTCCCTTGGGGCGGGCCCTCTCCCATGCCCGGCGGTGTCCCTGCCACACCCTCCTCCACAGGCCCCGCCAGATTGCAAGCAGCGGGGGCAGAGCTCTCCCGCTCATCTGGGCATAGTGGGGGAGATGCCCCTTGAGCCCGAGCAGGAGCAATGGTGGACTGGGAAGGAGGAGGGGCGGTTTCTGGTGCTGGGCAGCCAGGATCACTGGTGATGACGGGGCCCGTGCCCTGCCGGTGCTCGGGGGTCCTGGATTTCCCTCCTTGCCGGGCCAAGGGGCAGTCCCTCCAGACATGCCCCATCACTCTGCAGAGGTAGCACCGGGCCTCCCCCGTGGAGTAGTGCACCCGGTAATGGGCCCCCTAGTAGGGGACTAGGAAGGACCCCTCGAGCGCCTCTTCGTCACGTGCTGCCGACAGCAGTTAAAGCCGCACTTGCCGGCGGAAGGAGAGGACGTGATGGAGGGTGGGGTCTTTGCAGCCCAACGGGAGAGGGCTGAGGACAGAGATGGGTGGGTAACAAAGTAGCATTGGAAAGAAAGGGAGGGACAGAGGTCAGACGCCTGGTCCTGTAGCAGCTCCAGGGGGACGAACACACCCCCCCACTGCCAGGCCCTTCTCCACCGCCTCCTGGGTGGCAGCCTCTGATGCTAAGAAGACGACAACCTTGCTGTACATTTTGGAGGCCGCCGCAATGGCCGTGATCCCCACCACCCTCGCCAACGCCCGCACATAGGTCTCCACGTGGGACGAGCCGGGCACCAGGAGGCAACGGACACCGTGCTTCCTGGTCATGGTGGGAAAGGGACCCTGGCCGCTATAGATGGTAGCGGAGATGGTGGGTGGGAGAGATGATGTAATGGCAGGCAGGGGGGCTGCCGCCACCTGGGCATACACCCTGGGGGCTGGGGGAGGGACACCCGCAGAGCTGGTGGAGGGAACAGCGGGGAGGGACGCCGCAGCCGGTGGCAGGGCCGCGGCAGTGGGGGCAGCCCCTGCCATGGAGGGCCTGGTCTTTTTAGCGGGGCCCTTCCGCTTCTTCTTACCCTGGCCTTTCCCGTGGGCTGCGGGGGCTCCCCCCAAATCTGAGGCGGGGAAGGACGTGGCAGCGAAGGATGTCACCCCAGTGCCCACCGCTGCTGGTGCCCCAGCTGGGGCGGTAGCAGGTGGTTCGGCAGCTGCAGCGGAGGTAGAGGCTTCGGGGGTCATGGAGGGGCAGGCAGTGGAGGGGTAGCTGGGGCTGCTGGAGGGGCCCTACCCGTCTCATCCCCCGCCATCTTGAGCAGGGAGGGAAGGAGAGATACCAGAAGAAGGAGGGGAAAGGTGAAGCAGGTCGGCCACTCCTCCCCGCTAGGCTGCAGACAGGGGAGGAGGGTGCCAAAAGGGATGGGCTGGATGGGGGGCAATCAGGGGTCAGTCGCCGACACAGGATGGAATTCCGGCTCCTCTAGCTGCACTAGTGGAGGGGGGGATACAACAGCATTGGGGGTGCAGAGAAGAGGGTTGGAACTAAAATGGAGAGTTGCACAAGCACATGGGAGGGGGCATGGGCACATGGAGAAAGGGGCTAAGTGGTCTGGAGTTAGGGCAGGGAAACCAAGGGGCTAGCTTCAGAGGCTGGGGCAGGGTAAACAAACAAAGGCTGCAGAAGGAAATGAGCAGGGCAGGCAAACAAACTGAAGCTAGTAAGTGGGGGCTGGGGCATAACGGGAGGCAAAAGCTGCAAAGGGCAAATGGGGCAGGTTGCAAGGGCAAAGCTGTGAGGTAGGCAGTCCGAGGAGGGGTATGTGCGCCCGCATGCGCTTGCACAAACTCTGTTTAGGCTGGTTGCTGCTTCTGGGCCAAAGGGTGGAATCAGGGCATGGCAAGCAGCTGAGTCCAGAGGCAGGAGCTGAGGCAGATGGTATACAGCCAATGGGGGTGGTGGAGGGGGCAGCGGTGGTGGTAGTAGTGGTGGGGATTGGGGGGGACACAGATGGATCAGGGGGCAGCTCCATGCCACACCCCCTGTGTCCCTGGAAACACAGTCAAGACCCCAACCACAAGAGCACAGTTTGAAAGTTACTCAGTCTTAAGGCCCCCTCCACAGTGGTCTGCAAAGTCTCTAGGTGCTCCCCCACTGATAGATGGTCCTCTTCTTCTCCTCCCCGGGTTTTCAGCAGCTCCAGGCAGCAGACTCCGCAGCAGCAGCAGCTCCAGGAACTCAGGTGGTGGTCCAGGCAGGCAGGACCCACCCCTCTCAGGTGGTGGTGGTGGTGTCCACAGCAGCAACAGCTGGGGCTGGGGTCCCTCACTCCCCCCTTCTGGGGAGTGGGCCAGCAGGGCCCCCCAAGGGGCTGCAGTTGGAGCAGTAGCAGCACCCGAGGGTGCGGGGTCCAGCAGCTAGCCAGCAACCAGGTAGCAGAGAAGGAGGGTGGTATCTAGCCTAGCCAGGGGAGCAGCTAGAGTAGCAGTAGCTGTAGCTGTAGCTGTAGCAGTAGGCAGAGCCCAGGGCCTAGCAGGAGCAGCAGCCCTCTCCCTCCTTCTCCTTCTCCTTCCAGGCTAGAGAGCTACAGGAAAGTGATCAAAGTGAGAGCTCTTGGTCCCAGGTTAAGCAGGTCCCTTTTCCCTGAGTAAGGTAACAGGAAAGGTTCCAGAACAATCAGCAACCTTCTGGAGACCATTAAGACAGGCTGATTAGAACACCTGCAGCCAATCAAGAAGCTGCTAGAATCAATTAAGGCAGGCAAATCAGGGCACCTGGGTTTTAAAAAGGAGCTCACTTCAGTTTGTGGTGTGTGTGTGAGGAGCTGGGAGCAAGAGGCATTAGGAGCTGAGAGTGAGAATGTGGACTGTTGGACTGAGATGTACAAGCATTATCAGACACCAGGAGGAAGGTCCTACGGTAGGATAAAGAAGGTGTTGGGAGGAGGCCATGGGGAAGTAGCCCAGTGAGTTGCAGCTGTTGCACAGCTGTTCCAGGAGGCACTCTAGACCCTGGGCTGGAACCCCGAGTAGAGGGCAGACCTGGGTTCCCCCCAAATCCTCCCAACTCCTGATCAGACACAGGAGGAGTCAACCTGGACTGTGGGTTCAGAAAAACAGCCAAGCTGAGGGCTGCCGTGAAGCTCCAAGGTGAGCAAATCCGCCAATAAGCGCAAGACCCACCAAGGTAGAGCAGGAACTTTGTTACAATATAGTTTATTCACCAGAAAATACACACAAATTAACCAAACAGTTTTGGCCCCCAAAAAAATTTGTGTTTAGGATTTAGGCTCCATTCACAAAGTGGTATAAAAAGGAGGAAATGATGATGATTCTGCTACTGTCTCCTTTTATAAGCTTTAGCCCAGTGATTAGGGTGCTCATCTGGGATGGATTCAATCCTCTCATTTGTGGAGAAAGAATCTGAACTTGGATCTCCATCTTTACAGGAGAGAGCTATGAGATATTCTGGAGGTGAACCTCTCTCCTGTTGAAGCTGTTCCTCTCTCTATGAAATACTTGACTAGTCATTGATCCAGAAAAATGAGAATGATTCTGTAACCCGATAGTTAGGACACTCCTTGGGAAAATAGGACCCAAGTCTTTTTATTCCTGCATCTTCCAGCCGTTTTGTGTATCTAGCCCTTCATTTCCTTTCCTTTTCTTTTAAAAAGTGCCCAGAAATGAAATGTTCTGTTTGACCAAAATTAAATTTTTGCTGACTTTTTTGATTTGCCAAAATCTTTTGGAATTTTCAGGTTTGGTTCAACTAAACTTGTTGTTCAATTTTTCAGAACTTTCAATGAACCAAAAAATCAGTTATTTACCTACTCTAATTTGGACATTTTGCTCTGCCTGCATATGTACAAGAGAAACAATTGAGTGCATAGAAAAATAACTTATTAAATCATCTGAGTGTGCATACATATATTTATAAAAGCACAAATACAATGAGGCATTTTAACAAATGAGCCTCCTTTAATTCTCAGAGTTTCCACAGTCACTCTACTTAGGCAAAAGAGAATATCTAGAAGATCAACAAACTTGGGTTCCATTAGACCACTTGGGGAATGAATGTTGTGCAACAAGTTATACTAGGAAGCAGACATTTCTTTCATGCTTTAGTTTTTCAGGGTATTTTCAGCGATTTGCAGCAGACATTTATAGTCTGAACACTCTTGGCTATCACATGCTTCTTATGTGGGAGTCACTGGCATATCTGAAGCCTCTCCCTTAATAGTGTTTTGCAATGAGTGCTGAGGGCATTAAAGTACTTAAGCAGCTAAGTAATCCTAAAAATGAAAAAATCAATATGTAGATATGAAAAATTAAGACAGATACTTAAATTCTTTGTCATGGACATATTTTTGGCTTTCCTGTCTTGATACTACATCCTGTGCAGTACTGAAATAATGAAATAGTCTCAAAATAACAAACATGACAGGATATGAAAATCGCAATGTATGATTTAATATTTCATATTTTGGGTGCATGAGCAACATCCAGAATCACCCACAATAAACTAAGCCAGTTATTTATTAGGGTTTACTCTGTAGTTCCTAGAAAGAGAATATTACTATTGTAATTGCTCTTCTCACTAGAATGATAGCATTCACTCCTCATAGCATGTGGCTTAAATCATGAAGAGAAAACAGTACAGTTAAACAGTTTCATGGTAAACATAGCCTACAAAAGATAAATGAGCTATACATTACCATGATTTCACAGGTGACAGGTGATTTTTCTTGTGTTTACCAAAATGAGCTCTCCCATCTGTGATGGAGTGTAAAGTTCACACAGGCAGATAAAGAGTTAAAATGGAGCCAAAAACCGTTAGTGTACTTGGTCACACAGAGGAGTGGGGGACAATTTTAGGATGGGGGGAAGTTAGATGTCTGAATTAAGGATGAGTCCCATCTGAGAGGAGCACTGGTAACTAATAAAGGAAGAACTTCCTGGCAGTAGAAAAAAGCCAGGAAGCTGTGGATGATATAGTAGGGACTGGTATCAACTCCTAAGAAGGGAAATACCAGTAAATAGCTAAGTGAGATTGTGGAAAGTTACAGAAGTAGAGTGAATGTCTGTGGTGAGTCTCGACAAAAGGTTAAGGTGCCAGGAGGCAGACTGGAGGTTAGGTGGTTTATAGAGAGCCTTGTGTGGAGAGGTAGACAATAGATGGGCTTTTAGTGAGAAAGCCTTAGGAGGTATTTTCTGCCAGAAAGAACTCCGTAGAGCTGGGGAGGGGGTGAAGCATCTGTGGAGGAAAGAGCCCAGCAAGGGGCTGAGGTAAAGGGCCTAAGGGCAGAGCTAGGTAGATAGCATTCCTGTAAAGAATCTGAGGGAGCAGAGCTTAGTTGTTTGCTACAGGGTCCCTGGATTGGGGCCCAGAGTTGAGGAACGGCTTGCTTTCACTTAGTGGCTACTGAGAGGTGGTATGAGAGCCCTCTGGTGTGAAGACCTGGCATAAAGTCATTAGACTACTGTTCTGTGGGGCTTTCTCTTACTCCAGAAAGGGTAAGACTGAATGTGACCTGGCTGGAGAGCTGGAATGAGAAGAAGCAGACTCCTGGACAAGGGGGCACTGGAGGAGGAGACTATTGTGGTTTGCTTACCAATGAGGGGGTATGCTAGCTGGTGAGTCACTCTTCTATGCTGTCTCTTTACTCAAATATCTTTCCTTTATGGGTTCCCATGAGAAAAATCTAGTACTGCTCATATGCTTTAGTCTAAGCAATCTCAGTTTCCTCTTACATTCTAACTCTTCCCTGCACATCCACTCGTATAAGATTGATGGTGGTGCCATATGAAAATAATGAGGACTTGGCCATCTAATAAAGTATACACCATCACTTATCCCTGCAATCAACTTAAAAAAAAAAAAAGCTGGCCCAGATCCATTATTAGGAAACATGACCTTACTACAAAATACAATATGAAGCCTATAAAGGCTATGGGAGGAGAACTTCTACATATATTCCGCAGGGTCAGGGGTGGGCTCCAGCTGCAAAACTCAAATCTGAGTTCAGGTTGTTTTCAAACTCCACCCACAACTTGAGCTGTATTCAGATTTCCAATGTTGCAAATGATGATAGACCAATCAGAACTTGGATATGAGACTGGATTTTGAAAAATCACCCAAAGTTGAGAGATTCCGATGTGTGTGCGTGTGGGGGGGGAGGTTTTCATCAGCCCATCTTTAATCAGAAATTCTGTATTAACACACACACACACGCAGCTACCTATATTGACCTTGCTAGCACTGAAAAAAAGTCTGAGTATGTAACTTTATTTCGCACTAGATTTAATACTTTCCTAAAAGTAACTCTGAAGTGAATCCATTAAAACAAATGGTTGTGCCTGGCCAGAAACCAATTATTATTTTTCATGAACAACTGCTCACCTGTCACTTGGAGCTGTAGCTTAAATGTAACATGACTTGGAAATACTTCTAAAGGAAAGCTGAATTTCTGCCTTTAAAAAGTGGTTCTTTCATCTGATCCAAAGAGTAAAGCTGGGTATGGACACAAGATTTACTTCAGTACCTGACTCACCAGTATCTTGGAATATCTCTGGAGCTAAATTATGGATCATGTGCTGACCGTGAACAAAAGGGAGTGGAAGGGCATACAGCTGTCTCCTATAGCAAAGAGTGGTCACAGGGATTAAATGTACATCTTGGTGGTTAGCTCACAGTCCCATGGTAGCACAAAAATGCATCTCTCACTTGATTACAACTACCTTATTTTTCATGGTTTTTTTTTTTAAAGGAGCCTGCTTCAGAAAATGGTCCTCCCTATGGATTTCCTACTCTTTCAGATATGTGATACTACTTGCTTGGAGCTGGAGTCAAGATCAGAAAGCCCATAATTTCTGCCTTTCCTGTTCATCAGATCTCTTGATGGTAGCCATAGTAAAGCTTATATGAGATGCTATTGCAGAGTATATAGAAGTCAGCTTTACACTTTAGTCCACCAAAAACAAAGCTCAACCAAGACACTCCATAACTATGCAGCAATCTGTAAATCATGGTTTGTTTTTTGAAATCTGAATATTTCTGGTGGCGCTCAAACTAGTATACAGTACAACTTCTCTGCACCTGCTGAACTGTCCTTGGCAGTTATCTAGATAAACTGTAATAGTTTAGTTGCAACAGTTTCTATACTCAAGGCTGTCAGTAGAAGATTCCCACAAAAATTTCCTGATCAGTCCAGGAGAGGGTATATTTTGAAACTTCAAAAGTCTTGGGGGGTTCAAAAAAGGGAAACAAACTTGGTAGTCTCAGTTCAACACTATTTTTCTCTTGACAAGTCCAGTTTATGATTTAACATAGCTACTAGATCTAGTGGCAAATCTGGAAAATGCAGTTTGTCACTTCAGCATCCTTCCTTTTTCCAATTAAATCTTTTATTTTCCATTATTCTGAGGATGCAGTAACTTCAATCAAAGCATTTGCACAAAAATTAGTTTTCCCAAGTATCTACTGCACCATTTGCCTTAATTTGACACTTTCTTCCCAAGGGGAAGAATTCAGTCCTATTGGATACCATTTGGCGATTGCCCTGACTTTTGGGGGTGGGGGACATCCCCATCCCTAATATTGTACAGCCTGACTAAAAGATTCTTAAAAATAAAGCTATGCTTCTTTGGACTACACAGATTACTTAAATATTTATTAGGGGGTCTCAGCTGTCAAATCTCATTTTAATTTCCAACAAGTATAATACCTTATACTATCTGAGGCTCCCACAGTGTCACGCTCATAGTCTGCTTTCCTAGGTTCACTGAAGAAATCTTTTCTGCTTCTTAATCTAACATGGATTTTCCTAAAATAAAGAAGTGTCATCCCACATATTCCAAACAACCTCTACCTTCCTTTACTCACCTGAATCAGTCCCTCACTTGTTTTCCCTACAAGCTGCAGATCTCCAACTTTAAAAGAATGTGTCTTCAATTTGCCTCTTGAAGATACTTAATCCTTTCTCTGTATCCATCAGTGTCTGGTTAGTGCAAATATAGATCAAGAAAAACAAATATATAGTGGCTTGGTTTTTTAAGGTGACATGCTATTGCTCAATGTTAATAAATTATTAACTATTGTACTCTAGATCACCAGAACACTGAATGATGTGCAACAGAACAAAACCAAACTCAATAGAAACTATTATCTTTTCCAGTTGAGTGACTGCAGTAATATATATTTCTTTAACACTAGTAAATTTTGAAACCCTTTCTCAGTGTCTGAATAATCAAGCCTATATCATTAGGTCACAAGTTTCAATTTCAAGATGGACAACTGAAAGGAGATCTGGGGAGCTGCACACTCCTTTTATTTGAGGAACACTGAACCTCTAGAAATTGGGTGAAGAACCATTTTAAATTATGGGCTAGACCCATTCACTTCAAGGGTTGCCTTAAATAAAATGCCCCAAATTTAAATGAAGTCTGTTCAATTTGCCCGCTTACTTATGAAATGATAAATTAAAATGCAATAATCACCACAGGAAAGGGACAACACAGTTTATACAATGATTTTATGCATGCTATGTACGGAATAACTTCTAAGGACAGTTACACGTAATGCATTTTTAGTACTGTGTAGTTAAAGCTAAACTACCAGGACCTTGGAACAGATTAAGCTGTGCTCTTCTCCCCCTTGCCTGATCCTCCTGCATAAACAGATATCAAAGAAACCACCAATTCCCTGCCCTAATGCGGGGCTACATTACCTAGGGACAAGATGGCAAGAGTTCTAGAGCCAGCACGGTGTGTCTATGAGGGTGGCTCTCGCCTATTGCAGCTGCAACAGGATCAACAGCATTTCAGGGCAGAACTGCTGTTTGTTCTGGGGAAGGGCTGGGGGGAGGAGAGAGTCATGAACGATATTTTTTTTTGGTAGCTGTCTTATAAGGGTTTTATATCCTACTTCTCCACTTCATTTTTATTGCCAAAGACAGACTTAAAGGCATTTAACCTCTTCTAAAGGTTGGCATCATTAATTTCAATGATTCTCCCTCACTTATTATGACCTTATTATCTACTACTTTTTCCTATAGTCTCTTTTGTAAAAGTACCTTTTTATCTTACGGGGTTAGCCCAATACATTGTGTTCTTCTGATGCCAGGGATCTATTCCCTGCCAACCGTGATAGACTCTCCATATTGTTTGGTTGCCACTATGCTCTTCCATTTCCAGTAGAGGGTCCCAGTCCAGTTCACCTCAATCTGAGTTGTCCCTAATGAAGCACATAAGCCATTCTTTTTGTTCCCTGATTTATTTATTTTTCTTCAGGAAGTGCTGTGTGCTCCAATTATAGTAGCTTTTAGAATCCTCAAGCATTCAGTCACACTGATGGATTCTAATATTCCTCTTGTTGCATGTTGTTAGAGTTATTAACGTTCCAAAATCAGCTTTCTTGAAATTTAATACCTTTTATTCTGAACCTATTCCTTACAATGTTAAAGTATTTTTGTGGTCATGATACTGTAGCCTGCTTCTCTAGTATTCTCATCTTTATCAGTAAGATGTAAATGAAGAATGATTTCTCTGCTTTTCATTCATACTTTTTTTCTCTGCATAAAACAGAAATTCTAATGTTTCCTTGTACTACTAATCTTGAGTCTAATAATCTGCCACAAACATGGTATCTTGAGGCTTCAAGTACCTGGAAAACTGGTTCAAGAAACTTTCTCTCCTCCATCTACGAATAGTCTGTAGCAGATACCCACTACAATTTACTTTTTGGCTTTTATTCCTGTATTCTTACCCTAAGAAATTAACCACTATCTTCTTCATTGTCAAACTCTCATTGGCAGTGTGCAGTAGATATTTTTTTTAATAAGTAATCACCGCTTTGTGTCTCTCAGCATAGATTAGTCTTCTCTCTATTGACGTTCCACCTAGGATATCATTCTACCAGGTTTCATTATGCCTCTTAAATCCTAATTGTCTTCATTTTCTATCACTTCTAGTTCACCTTGTTTTCCATTTTCCTTCTATCTTATAGACACTCTTCTTGGTGTACAGTTCTTATTCTTCTATTGAAGTAAAACTCCTTCAGACTTTTTTGCATATTGGAAGTATCAGTTTGTGAAGTTTCCTCTTCCTCACTTCAGATCAGGTTTAAAGCCTGCCTAACAAGCCCAGCCAGTTCTGAACTCAAATCCATATACTATTTGCTTATATGGAGATCATCTGGATTAGACTTTAGACAGCATTCCACGGATCCATGAATTCAAAACTCTTCTGTCAACGTTTTGTCTCCAGTATGTCATCTTTCACTTGAAAAGATCTCAAAGATCAACCCTTCAGTCCTAGATGACATCCTTAATATTATTGGATCATTTATCTACAACTAGATTAGATAGGGTGAATTCTAAATCACTCTTCAGGATAACCTCCTTGCTTTTGTCCCCATCCCCTATCCTGGTCCTCCGAAGAAAGCATACCATACAGTATCAGAAGCTTGTATCATTAGAGAATGAATTACTATCTTTTGTCATCTTGTTTGCAATTTATCAGGCATAGTGAGTCACAGGTCTGTCTACCTCATTAGACTCTGGACAAATTATGTAAGTGTTAGACTCGGCATGGTCCTATTCCATTCCCTTCCTGAGATTCTGCTTCAACAGCAGCTTTAGTAGATGTGTCAGATCTAATGGTTTCAAAGGGAGAAAATACTTACCTGCTTCTCACTGAAGAGATAGAAGTGAATAATCACAATCAGGAAAATAAGAGTATGCTGAAGGATATCAGTTACACTTTTGCTTCTGCTGATAAATAATATGGCCATATTTCTATATTTGGTGCACAGTTGCTAATTTCCAGTCACTGCTGAGAAAATAATGCTGAATAAATCAAATATTACATTTACATAGAATATTTGTACAGATCTAAATTTTTAAATGGACTGCAACTGGCCATGTTCATTTCCCCTTTTGTGTTTACTTTCCAGGAACACTTGAGTAACCTGGATTTTACCGACAAAATTGGTAATGAAAAGCAGTTCTCAAAGTTGCATATGCAAGTATGGGTCAAAAGCCATGCATGTACACCCTCCTCCTGTATAAGAACAGAGAACAAGGGCCATAGTGGAGTTAGGCACCAGATGCTCTGAGGCTCTGGGCTATTGTGACTTATCTGATTGGGCACAGCTATGCAATGCAGTTTGATCCTGGAATAGCTGTGACTAGTCCATAGATGTTAAAAAAACCCCTGAAAATATAATTGAATAACAAACTGAGGGAAGCATGAGCTATTTGCTTTTCCTGTACAACAATCAAATACACGTAATCACACAATCACGCTGATGTCAAATTGTCTGAAACAACCTGTTTACTGCTGGCAAGAGGGCATATCTGTATACAACTTGAACCACTAAAAGCATAAGCTACTTGTAGGACCTAGTGACCATCATCCCATTTCTGTCACTTCTTTCTCCCATCATGCTCACTTTTTTAATACATGTGAGCAGACGTGGGCATGAGGGTGAGTAGTTGGCAATAACTGGTATGGGTGATGAGTGTAGGGGTTGCATGTTATGTATATCTGAGGTCTTCAGGGCATGCTGGAGGGTGTTCCCCATCTAACATGGTAGCTTATCTTAATGGGGAGTGATGGGAATGACACCATAGTTTAGGATGCAAAATTCATTCTAGTCTGCTCAAACTGTGTGTGTGTGTGTGTGTGTGTGTTAAACCTTAACTTTCATGATGAAACCAGCTATGTAGTTCTCAGCATGCATAAGGAATTAATAACCACACTAGCATGGTCATGCAGTAGTGGGATTCTTAGAATGCCAACACCTCTATTAATCCTTATACCAGTGACAAGACTCCAACTTTCAGACAATCTCACCCCTTCCTGGCATGTCCCTGATTTCCTCCTTTCTAGCCACATACAAATTTGCATCCGATGAAGTGAGCTGTAGCTCACGAAAGCTTATGCTCTAATAAATTTGTTAGTCTCTAAGGTGCCACAAGTACTCCTTTTCTTTTTACAAATTTGAGTACTCCTCTATTGCTTATCAAACCATCCTAGATTTTCTTCAAGGCAGATGCTCCTGATGAGGATGTATTTCTTGTGAGTTCACAACAGAACTTGGAGGTGACTTCGTTCATGGACTGCATGGACTCCAGTCTGTTATGATTACATCCACTCACTCCATTATCCCATTGGGGAGTTCTGTTTTTTTTTTAACGTCTGGATTACAGGAAATGACTGTCATGGTTCCTAGTTCTGGGTCTCAAGCATGCTCCCAGGTACAGACCCCTTCTCTCTCACTTCTTTGGCAGTGGGACCTCCACAGTTTTGGTGCCTAGACCCTGATCTCTGCTCTCCTAACCCCACACATCCCCTACACTTATTTAGACATGCTCTTTCCCCAGGAGTCCACCTGGCTATGGGAGCACTGGCTTTTTAGTTACCCACCATTTGGGGACAATGTAGCAATAAAGCAAGGAAAAACCAACTTAGCAAATTCTTACTCACTTTAACTCTTTTCTGTACTCTTGAAAGTGCCAACTCCTGAATGCAATCCCTTTAGTCTGATATTGCATCCTTGGGGGATGCACAGTCCCTCCATTCTCTCCAGACTGGTCTTCTGCTTCTGACAATGAAATAGATCCCTTATTTTAGCATATTTCTGACAAGTTTCTTGTCCCTATACTTCCACTGGGCATTTCCCCCCATACCACCTATAGACTTCTAGACAGAGACATTCAAATTCAATAATAATTCAAATCTGCTGGTAGCAAATCCATTTTCACCTGTGTAGAATCATGTGGTGGTGGTCCTTGATTGCTCTGTCACAGTTTCTTAGACAGTTTTTCCAGTAGGTGTCTAAGTTCCTAATATAAAATAAATGCTCCAAGCCCCACACAGGTTATATTTCAACTTGGAGGTTGAAATATAACAAGCCATTCACAGAGCCAAAATAAAGTTCATAAATTGGCATATCCCCTCCCCCCAAATCTGTCAGTTTCTATCTTGTAACAAAACACCCACCTTGTTTTGTGTGGGAAGGTGCAGGAGGACAGAATAGGGAAAGCATTGGAACATCTTACCTCTGAATGTCCAAATTCAACATCATGTTCTGGATTGGTAATGTTGACTTGGACCCTTACACTAGTTTGTGTCCCAAGAGCACAGGTATAGCCAATTGTCTTCATAATGGCTTCATATCTGATATAGGCTGAATAACTAATGAACAGCTGCTAAGTATATCATTAGGACTTGATTCAACCTTCATTTCAGCCAGGTTTGTGATGGTAGGATGCAGAATAGGGTTACAGTGAGACAAAATGCTGCTTTTTTCTCTCCCCCCCCCCCCAATCAAACATGTGTGAAGTACCCACCTTTCATAATCCCTCATCCAAGGAAGAAAGATTTAAATGGCCCAACCTTTTAATCTATGCAGGATGAATCTAAAATTAGAATCATGTGGCCCAGCCCCCAGGTTATTTTATGGAAGTTGGCATGCTGTATGAGCTGCTTCTGCTAGGGCTCAACCTACACAGGAATTGCGTATTTAAAACTCAGACCAATCCAAAATCCCCTGAAGTCAATGGGACTCTCTCATTTAATGTAGGGCACACTGCACCTCCCATTAAAGTTATCTCTTTTCCTTAACTATAATGTGTTTATTTCATCCGGTATCTCTGTAGAACACTACACTTCAGTTAGTATCTTAACTTTCCTCTCTCTTCCAAAAACTAAATTCTTAACTCTTGAAAAAGAACTTCAAGCCTCAATATTACTGTGATGCAGTTCCTTACTTTTCTATTTAGATAATATCTTACCATATATAATTTTGAAATTCTAAATGATAAATGGATATGAATTCCTCATACGATAGGGAATGTAAGATTGTACATATAGTATGCCACTGTAAAGAGAACTTTTTCATTGGATTTCAAGAGTCTTGAATTAGACTTGACCTTGTTATCCAAATTATGACATTTCTGTTCCTCAAATGAGTGCTTCCTCTAGAGTTGTGAACAGCAAGTAAATTTACTAGCCTATAAAGTGATTAAAGTGCCTCTAACTTGCATTTGATATATTATGTGGTGGAAGATGTGTTTTTTTTTTTTTGTTTTTTTGTTTTTTATTGTTACACCACAAACTCAGACACAGTGTTTAAGTGGAGTACTATTGCAGTTACTAAAAAACTTTAATCAGCTTACTGTTACATTTGGTACTATAAAAGTGCCAGTAGATAAATATTAATATTCAATTTGCTGCACAATAATTTGTTTGGAAATTTAATACTGAACTAAGTCAGTGTTCTACTAATTTTTTTAAGTTCTTGTATTTATAATTTACACTTCCATGCAAATATTAGTGCATGTAGTATACAAACTGGAAGTTGAAAATAAGGTACATAAATTGATATGGAAATATTAAAGCTACAAGAAACACAAAGTTCTGCATGTTATTAGTTCTGCTACTCTACCATACCACTGCCAACAAGACCTAATATTTTAAATATATAGCTCCTTGCATTTGGAACTAAACTATCTGTAAAAATCATGACTTGAAATATGCTGGAAACATGTATTTTCAAAATGCATGTCCTGGCCCTCCACACAAGTGTTTGGTTGCTAATGTCAACATGCATTAGCAATGAAATTGTACTATACTTAGATGTGGTTGAACCACATCTATGGGCTGAGCCATTAAAAAGCATTTTTTAAAAAAGCGAAGAAATAAACTAGGTAAAAGGGAATATGTCCTGTTCGGCTAAAACATTCAAGTATATCTATAATTAGTACAAAATTGTTCAAAATAGACTGCAGATTAATTATTAATATTTAGTAGAAAATAACCATACCATACAGAAAGTGTTACATGTTTTTATTGCTCATAAAGACTTTAAAGCATTTTGATCATGTATCAAGAACTTGAATTTTATGAATTAACTAGTGGGTTAGAGAAGATTTGTATTTCCCTCTCCCTAAAGGACTGCACGTTTGACAGGGGAAAGTAAACTCTAATCTATCAAGCCAAACTTTTTTTAATTAGTAATACTTTCCTAAAAGGTAACTACTAAGCAATTGCAAACCTCAAATTCATGAGCCTTATGCCAATAGAAATTGGATCTATAGTGAATAAATACAGTTAAAGGAATAATATTTTTGAGGAATGAGTTTGTTTGTCTTTGAGCAAGAAAGAGTGAAATGAGAAATGCCCAGCTGCCTCATCTGGAACCAACACAAAACTTAATCTGCTTTGATTCAGTTCTCAAAATAGGGCACAGTCCTCCGCTTTTTTTATTTATTTATTTATTTTAAAGTAGGCTGAATTTAGACTGCACCATTACTTCTGTAGCTCCCAAAACACACTCTCAATTTAGAGACCATTGGTGGATGAGAAATGTGACACTTGCAGAGCTTTGGTGATGTTTTGTTTGGCAATACAAATTAGCAAATTTACTCCATCTTTAGGAACAAAGATGACAACTGCTATAGAGTGACTTACCCTTGGCTATCTGCTGCTTTCAATCTCATGTGTCTGACGGGAGTGGACCTCTCATCTAATGCAAGGGAAGAGAATTTCTCATCTAAGGGGTCCACATTGCTTTTCTTGACCTCCTTGGAAAATTATGACAATATTCTGTGTTTGCTTATTGCTACATTGCTGTGGGAGCCCATCACAGAATTTTGAATGTCAGTTACATATTTATATGCACATTTTAACAATTTTACTAATTCCATATTTATTATTTCACTATAGTATTTATAGGCTCCTGTTTTTTTAGTGTACATAGTCACAAGTGTTTCTCTTGACTGGATAAAAATTCCAAATTGCATATTATTTCTTGATCTAGTTTGGCTCTTTAAATTAAAAAATAGGATTATATTTTCTTGTTCAATATGTTATCTTTGCTAGTGATAGCTATTAAAATGCTGCTAAAATACATATAGTGCCAACGACTGACAAGTGACGTGCTCCTATAAGCCACAAGCAGAAAACAAGTGGGGTTTCTCTTGAATTTGTGGAAAATTTGTGAGCATCCTGTACCTCCCCTCCCAGAGTGTTTTATTCTTCCTGCAGCCATCACTACATACACTATGATAGAAAACAGACACACAATTAATACACAAGATAAATCTTCTAAGATGAAAAAATACCTGTTTTTAAAAAAATACAGGTGCGATCATGATGTCAACATTCCCCCCTCTACCCCCCATAACTTCAGGGGCTTTCTTTCTTTTACACTCTTATTATGGGAAAAGAAAATTTAATTGCAAACAATCTCTTTTTAAAAGAATAAAGTAACTTATACAAAAGAAGGGAGTCATTAGTATACAAGGTGATAGTATCAATGGTGTAGTATACAATCACATTATTGTGATTTGCAGGATTACTTAAGTGATTTAATAGAGTGTTTTACCTGCCTATGAACTGCAAATTGTTACCCATACTTTGTAGCTCTGTTTAAACAAATTATCTATATTCCAAACCAGACTTGACACACAAGGAAAGAGAATAGAAGGTTCCTATTTTTTGTTAAAATACATATCAGTACATGTCTCCTTTTTCAGCTATGTTATGGGTGAATATAGACTGCTAGTGTAGGCATAGTGAAAGATTGGTTTACAATTAAAAAACACTAATTGTGCTATTGAATTCTGTCATCCTAAAGTCTGGCCTTACAACTGTCTTAGGATTCTCTACTTAATATTTATCAAGTTCATCATAAACTTTAGATGGATGATTGGATAGAGTAGACAATAACTTAATTAAAAAAGTGGGGCCCAATGCCTACCTAGGTTTATGCACCTGCATAACTTGACTTTTATGAGTAGTGTTGTGGGTCAATTGACATCTGGAAAATTACTCCTGCTTGTCTTTGCAGGATCATGATCACAACCCTGAGCTCCAAAACAACTGTGCAGAAATTTAGGCATGTTCTTAAGCATCTCATTGAGTCAGGGCCTTAAGGGACAGCCACCTCTTCAGACTTTTTCATTGAGAAAATAAAATTAGAATAATATTTATCTTAAAATAAACAAAATCAAACTTCTAAAATTCCAGCTGTAAGTGAAATTTTAATTTGTCACTTATTAGCTTTAGTGTTCACTTCTAAATATGTGAAAGTTTTTCTGTATTTGAAAGGTGTGAGTGGGTCACGAAGGCAAAGTGTAACACTTCACTGCTATTAACTGCTTGTCATCCTTGCATGCAGTATAGGGGGTATTAGTATCCCTATCTCACAGATGTGGAAAATAAGGCACAGAGGCTAAAGCAAAAATTTTCAAATGTGTGTATAAAGTTAAGCATCCAAATTTAGGTACCTGCATAAATGGCCTGATTGTGCAAGTATGACCCTTCTAAAGCTCCAGTTGAAGTTCATGGTAGCTATAGGTGCTCAATACCTCAGGATTTAGGGAGCTAAATTTTGATCCTTGTGACTTAGCAGAGGCTAACATCTATCTTAACTAGCCAAAGCCCAATTGTGGAATGCAGGAAACTTAAGCTATGAAATTCTTTTGTTTAGTGTAAATAACTCTGTACCTTCAGTTACATAATTTTTCAATGATGATGTAAATAACTTTCAGTCATAAATTTGCAACCCTCACTTTTATATATCTCATTGGTAACTCTGGGTCTAAAATGCATGATTGTACTCAAGCTGGGGGACCTCTGAGCACTGTGGATGTCAGTTTCTGAGCTTAGTCCTTTGTGCAATCAGTCCTTGCTTAGACCATACCGGTTCTCACACACTTGAGCTTCCTCTTGCAGCCAATGGTTGGATGCTCAGCAGAGATGGTTCAGCTGCATGCAGTTTGTGCTGGTTTTAGCACCACTTGTGGGTTGGGCTAGAGCTGCCCTCTACAACCGTGAAATGAAGCTGGAATTCCCCGCCCCCTCCCCCGAGAAAAACTAGGACTATGGGTTTTCAGGACCCCAGAGGCCAACTCTGGGGTGTAACTATGAAGGAGGGAACCCTAAGAAAAAACCCTGTAACAGGCTTTCACCCCCAACGACTGGCTTGAGCCCATGGGTGCTGAGACAATTTGCATAAGGGGGGTGCTGAGAGCCATTGAACAAATTCACACTGTATAGGATGGAAACCACTTCAAGCGCGGGGGTGTCGGCACCCCCAGTTCCACAGGCTCTGTTTGAGTGGTTTCCAGGCTCTGTGGCCACAAGGCGGGGGTGGAAAGAAAGGGCTTCTTTTTTTGGGGGGGGGGGAAGCTGACATTCCCCCTAGGGAGGGCGAAGGCCGGCTCCCGCACCTGAAGCTAATCAGCGCACACCTGCGGGGAAAAAAAACCCCAGCCGGGCGGTGTCCGGCTGGCCCGGAGTCAGCCCCGCGTAACTTTCATCACTTCAGCGCCGTTAGAGCGGAGCCGGCTTTTGCTCGCCAACTGGAGCCGCGGAGGCGTCCCCCGGCCGGGCTTTAACCGGGGCAGCGCCAGCGCTGTGGCCGCGGGCCAGCGCGACCCCGGCACGACCCTTCCAGCCGGGGCAGAAGGTGGCTCCCGCCGTGCGTCACCGCACAGAGCCACGGCCACAGCAGCCGCCGCCGCCTCTGCCCTCCATTCCCGGGCGGCGGCGGCGGCTAGCGCTGCTCTTCGCCTCACGGCTGCGGCGTGGCCCTGCCCGCTGGCCGGGCCTGCTCCGCTCGCCTCCCTCCGCCCCGCTCGGTGTCCGGGCGAACGCGCGGCGCGGCCCGCCAGAGCAGGGCGACTCTGAGTCCTTGCGGCGCTCGCTCCTCCCGCCGCCGCCGCCGCCGCGGGGAGGGCGGGGGTGGGCTCCAGCGCCTCAGACTGCTGCTGTCAGAGCCGAGAGACACGCTCCGCCTGGGGAGAAGGGAGGGAGCGATACTCCTCCTCCCCCCGCCGCCACCCTGGCCTGCCTCTCTCCTCCAGCAGCTCCACAAACCAGGAACCAGAGCCAGCTGCAGCCTCCTGTGCGTGAGAAAAACACGGGGAAGCCAAACCGGGAGTGCGGAGCGGCGCCAGGAGGAGAAGGAAGGTGAAGGAGGACGGACGCAGGAGGGGAAGCACAGAGGGCTTGTCAACATAAAAGGGAGGAAAAAGTTTACCCCCGTGTCACTCTCGCCTCCCTCTTCCTGGGTGGCGTCGCTGGGAGTTTTACCTGGAATGACAAGTTTTTTCTGGGTGCCTCTTTCTCTTTCCATGCTGCTGGATCCGACTCCCCCCTCCAGCAGCGGAATGAGGGTGTGATAAGGGGGAACCCGCCCCCCCCACCTAACCCTCTATGGTGGGAGCTGTCCCCAAGAGCAGAGAGGAGCTGATCCGGGTGGACTTGGCTGTTTCCAGCTCCACCGTTACCCTGCTGCAGCCCCCCGTGGAGCTGGAGTCAGAGAGGAACTGCTGCCGCGGGGGTTTGTGTGCGAGTGTTACAGCCCCCTTCTTCCAGGATATAACTAAAACCACCTCGAGCATTTTCAGTCGCATCTTCATCATCGTTTCCTCCTAATTCTTGCGATTGCTGCTTGTTGGATGGCTTGTTGGCAGTAGCTGGGGGTCTTGCCTCCTCCACCGCCCCACCATGTCCTAGAAAAGGTGAGTGCAGTCAAATCACTTGCACAGAGTCCTGGGGGAAAGGGCGGGTAGAGAGCGTTTCTTTATGGGGAAAGCAATAGAGCAAAACATATGATTATTATATGATATGTGAGTTTGGAGGGCAATGTGTTGAGACGGGAGAACTAATAACTGTGTCTACAGAGATTTTAACAGATTGTGTGTCCAGGTCAAACACGATCCTATTCAAATCGGCTAAAACTTATGTTTAAAACCCCCCCATGTCCTTTGCTTAAATAATAACTCATCAGCATTTGTGCCTCTGGGTAGCTCCGCTGGGTCTGGGAGTCTGGCTCATTCCTCGGCCCATGTCTACTGCTGGGTCTGGAAGTGGAGATCAATTTTTGGAAGAATATTAAAACATGGAAGGCACGTGACTAAATAAAAATCCTCAAGGTAAATATTTTGCTGCGCCCGTCTGATAAAACATGTAATCCCCAGCTTTCTAAACCATAAATTCCACGGAATATTTAAATATATTTGTGTACTCTTAAACTGCTTTTATCGCACTATTCTTCTGCAGGTTCCCCCCTTTTTTCCCAGGGCACCTCTAATTTTATGGGATTTGCTCGGGACGTGAGGGAGTGTATTCTTGTCTGGGAATTAAATGGAGAGAAATGGGATCAAGAAGGGGTGGGTGGGTGTCTGATTCAGGTTTTAGCTGGTGAGAAAGAGAGGCTGTCTACACCATTACTGCTGATGTCAAAATCGGGAGAGGGGGAACCATACATTTTCATTGATTGATGTTTAGGAGTGCCCGTCCTTATTGCTGATTTTGAAGCCCAGGGTTAAAGGATATTGGTGTAGAACTCCTGAGGAGTGTATCATTTTAAAGTTTACATTGTATTCTTTTCTTTTAAAAATATTTATAAACTTTGGAAACAAGCAAAGAAGGAGGGTGAAATTAAATGCTTCGGGCTCCAGACAGCATCTCGAATTTTGAAACAGTTGTGTTGCCCCCCATTTACCATTTACCCTCACTTGAAAAGGAGGAAAGAGAGAAAATCTCTGCGCAGCATTTACAAAGACTACACCAGGCGCAATAAAATGAAACCCAGAGGCAAGCAAAGGACAAGTCCTTGAACCTTAGTGAGTTTCTCTGTTTTAAATCATTACCGCATCGATAACATGCATATTCATGCATTGTTTAAACACGGAAATTGAAATGGAAACGTGATAGTCTTGCTGCGCTGGTAAGAGGCGATGACTGTAAGCACAGAAAGGAAAAGGCTGCGTCCTTCCAAATTTGCTCCCCGGCCAGCGAAGCTGCTCACCTTGGCGCAGGTGGAGTTAACTTTTGTCTCCAGGAGACTGCGGTGGGCGGGGACAAAGGCTCCCTTTTTAGAGACCCTGGTCTCTAGCTCTACCTGAGGAGAGGAACCACCCCCACGCCTGCCTTATTAGACAAAGGGGTGGGGAGTGAAACGGACAGCAACCCCAGCGGGGAGGGCACGCTCTCCATCGCAGCCCTGCCAAGACTCCCTTTGGAGGGGGCCTCCCTCCTTTTGGATTCATTGAAAGGCACTTTGAAAAAGTATTTCCCTCCTTAGTTTATAATGAGGTGCGTTTAACTCCTCCGGTCGCTAGCAGCTGGCCACTGTCCTGACTCCACTCCGGCTGGGGGCCTGGGCTAGAGGGATGTTGGGGGGGGGGGGGCTGCACGTTGCATTAGGAGGGGTAGTTCTGTCCCAGGCTCTGCGCTCTCTTAACCAGCTTCTGTGGCTTTAAGGCGAGATACATTTTCCAGCCTGTGTCGCAGCAACTTTGTATCAGTCATGTCGCCCGCCCGCTGACTGAAACGGCTTTTGACCAATGAGAAACCCGCCTGAGCCCAATAGCGCGCCTCTTTTCTTTCCCTCCGCCAGTGGAGGCAACCGAAGGGTGGGATATTAACTTGAACTTTATCTGACCATGTGACATGTTTTTAAAAGGACTTGGCACCTTTTTTCTTCTTCTTCTGCCCTGCTCAGTGTCATTGGGCGACGTAGCGAACTTCAGGTTAAGAGGGAAGCCAGCGGATTTACCTGCTGGCGAATAATTATTTCTTGTTCTAATGTGAAACCATCCGCATTTTCTGGCCTGGATGTTGGATTTAGGTGGGTTACACTTTAATGGAAATGCGGACTGTAGCAACAGGTAGAGACAGACAGCGCAGGTGTCCGGGGGAAGCACTGGCAGTTCTTGTCCTCTTATGGCTGTGTCGTTGTATCCACTTTGCAAAGGAGGTAGAGCTTTGTGCGTTGTTTTGTTTTTGTAAGGGGAGATGGGTCTTCAGATGTCCCTTTTTAGAGTAGGAGATGCTGCATGTTTTTATTATTTTTATGATTTGAGCTTAGGCTCTTTGTGTTTGGAATGCATATGGACATTTACAAGTGTGTCTTGTACCCAAGCTTTGCCACACCAAGAGAGAGTCTCCCCCCTCCCCCACAAAAGTTTTGTTTGTTGCATTTTAAAAAGTAAATCCACAGATCAGATTTGTAATTGTTTGTTGTTAGGAATAGGACAATAAGTTTCAACAAATTCCAATATAAAATCAGTTGTCTTAAATCTAGGTGGAAATCAAACTGACTAAATGCAGTGATCTGTTTAACGTTCATCCCTCTGCAATAAGTGGTGTGTGTGTGTATGTATAAATCAATTAGTTAGCTACATTTCATGGTTATTTGGTTTCAATGACAAACATCCTCAATGTTTCCTTGATTTCTCTGGCATCCTTTTGTTTTGTAAGGTTAGTCAAAGAGATTATTCCTTTTGTTCCATTCTTGGCCTTTTATTCAGATGTACTGTACAAATCCATTTGTGTATTGTAGTCTAATCATTTTCATACTCTAAATTAGAATTGTATGTCTCTCAAATTTAGCTAACTGTGCCTATATTTTATAAGCCAGTACAGAATATCTAATTTTCCCATGGAAAAAATAAAGCTAGACTGTTTAGTAGGGGGGAAGGGAAGGGAGGGGAGCGGGATGTGAGAAAAAGAGAACATTAAAACATAAAGAAAGATACTTATAACATTCCATACTCCATTTACTATCTTGATAATTATTCATATTTGTGTAATAAGACTTTCTCTAGCTGTGTGTGATCCTATTCTTAAGTCTGTGTTGGCCATCACAGAATGCTGTCTTGAAAATAATTAAGAAATCATAAATTAAGCATTCTATCACTGTAGGATAAGTGAGAGGAGGTGATGGGTATTAATTTAGAATTTTCTCCCTTAAGCAAAGATATCTTTGATAATTAATACACATGGCAAGGCAAATAGGAATTAGATGAAAGACAAATGGCTGTATGTTTTATATGACATAGTTCTGTTTTTTCAGAGCAAAAGTACCTATTTGCATTCAGGATTAAAAGTGAAAATAAAATATTTTTTGAAAACCATAAATTGAATTTAATCTTAAATAAAATTTTTTTAATAACTTAAAGAAATAAAAAATAGAAAAATTGTAAGTAGAGATTTTAAAACAATTCAGCAACTAGGAACATGCTACACTCCCACCCTGCGTGCATGCACTCACAAAATCCCATGTAGTGCTCCATGTTTTAGGACAAATGGAAAAATAAATATATCCGCTTTTTTTTTCCCCTCTTCAAGGGGCATATACTACCCTTGTTTTGCATGTGAAACACCCTTTACCGTTCATGGGAATTCTGCAAAAGAAAGAGAATGTGAGCCATTTTCTGCTCTGTTACCCTGTGCAGTGCTGCTGAAGTAACTGTGATTGCCTGGGAGTCATTGATAGAAGAATATGGTCCAATGTCCTTAACTTTGCATTTAAGATTTGCAGCAGTCTGAGAAGGACTGGACTAATCAATCTGCTTTCATTTGTAAATGGTACTTCACTGGCTTGGACAGTCAGGTCTGAGGATAAAACCTGGATCTCCTGAGTAGTATTACATCTAGGTCATCAAAGTGGCACACAGATGAATGATATTTAAAGAAAACTCAAATAACAGCAAAAAACCAAACATATTTCCAAGTTAGTCACAGATTTAGATATTAGAATTCAAAAAACTGGATTTAGTCCTGATTTTCTTATACGTAGGTGACCTTCCCAGTACAGGGATTTCAGGTACCATATAATTTTATTTTTATTTGACCGTTGCAGAGAAACGGGTTTTATGCCTGATTGTCTGGAGACTTGGACTGCAAAGACTACATTTGTTGATCTGTTCGGTGGTGAAACACTTGGGTCACAAATGTTAATGTTAAAGTACATTTTAGAGGTTTGGGAAACAGGTTTCTTCATAATATAAATATTTATAAAATGGCAAATTCATATTTATAATTTCCAACATAAATACAGTCCCTCCCTCCATTGTCAGCAGTTGTGAATTAGACTCCGGGCTAAAACTTTTTAGAGATTTGTAAAAAATAAATGTCTGTACAGTACATCAGGTAGAGATACGATGTGCATACATGAAAGTCAATGAATTCTTTTATCAATTTTTGCTTTAAAAAAGCAAAAACCAAAACCTGATCCCATAGATTTCTTAGCGTTAGTACCCACTGCAACACTTATTAGTGGCAATAATCAGCACCACCAAGGAACCTGTTTGTCGCGTGTTTTTAGTGATACTTTTAGACTTAGCTTATAACAGGCTATGTATAAATCTTTCCAGTCTTTTTACCCTCCCAAAATGTATCTTCCAAAGAATGGACCTCTTCCTATAGCTGCTGGATCAGGGAATTTGCCACTTAGACTGCTATAGGCTTTGATTTGTTAAGCTTGAAAAGTTTGTACCTAATGCTTAGGCACTAAAGATGAAATTTACCCCTGTGCAGTGGTGTCTATGCATGACTTAAGTTCTATGTCTTAAATGGGACATAAGTGGTGCACAATATTCTGCTGGGCCTCTGCACAGGATTAAAATTCACTCTAAATCCATATTTATGCCTCTAAATGAGTGTTCTCACTTTTAGAAATGCTGAACACTCATCGCTTCATTTGGTTTCAGTGAGTATTGGGGGGTGCTCAACATGTTTTAAATGTTTCTTTTGGAGTCTAAATATTGGTTTATGTGTTTAACTTTAGGCATTTATGTTTGAAAACTTTAACCTATATGAATACTGTTTGACATGTAGGACGCTGGTTTATTGAAGACAATCAAAATGTTGGTTGTGCAAGGAATTCAATTTGATACCAAACATAATGCTTTTATTGGTCCATAATTTTGTAAATTTTTGTGCAGCACTTGTGACTAAGGCACAGCTGTCTGCTTTTAACCTGAATGTCAGCACTGATAGGTACACATAAGTTTCTACCTGTTCTGTGACTTCACTGCAGCTGCATTTCAACATTTTACATATTGTCCCTTTTCCAAGATGCATGTCGTTGTCTTGGCACTTATTATATATCCAAACGGACTACATCAATTTTCCTTGGTAGAAAGGAGTCTAACCATTCATTCAAATGTGTGCCAGTTATATGATGTCATCTGCATAAACTAAGGAGCTTAACTCAAGATCATCCAATGTCACGGTCTCCAACTTGTCTTCCTTTCTTAATGTCCAGTTTAAGAACATGATGAAAAGCGATTGTGATTCCATGCCCCCTTCCTTGCCTTACACCAAACTTTGACTTGAACCAGTTGCTTGCTTTTCCAATGATTCTTATGGCACGGCAGGAGTCCTTGTACATAGCTTTTATAATTGTAATGATCTTATCTGAAACTTCATATGATTTTGCTACTTTCCATAATGTTTCCTTCCAAACAGTATTACTCTCTAGTCTGGTCAGCTGATTTAATTAAGTAGACATCTGGAGGCTGGAAGCATTACAGATGAGAGTTCTTCCAAAGGTGGCAGGTGTCAAGTCCAATGATTTTAAGACAAATAAAGAAATTAGAAGGAGAGGAGGGTTGGCTGAAATTTGAAAAAGATTACATTGGTGGGGACACTGCAGAAGACAAACTCATAAGATGCCAAAGAAAATAATGCAAACACCACCGAAGTCAGTCCAACCTAGAAGCTGACCACTGGCTAGATGGTGGGACATTGTATGCAGGGACATGACCAGGCAGGCCTTAATGAAGGAACAAGCTAGGGATAGGAATTGGTGGTGATGCAATACTGCTCCCTGTGTCTGCAAAGATGCTTTTGGCTGAAAAAAGAAGAAATTCAGAGTCAGGACTATATTTTTAAGCAAAAAGCACAAATCCTGCTTTCAAATTCTTTTTGTTTAGGTTGAATACAAACTTTTTAAAAATTGGGAAGAAAGAAGTGTTACAGTTTTAAGTAGATTAGACATTAACATTGAATATTGAACACTCAATATATTGATCAAGCTAAAAAAAAGATTTTCTATGTACCGTAAGGCTTATAAGCATTTGTGCTTCATTTTGTGCATAACTTTTTAAAATCACTAAAATAGTCATTGAACTAACATTTAATTCAGTAAAGTCTTTATTTTAGATTTTTCAAAATAATGTAAGACTAGATTGTATGTTTTATGCACAGCAGTGAGTAAGGAGCTGTGCTAGGTGAGGAGTATTTTGCTTACAGCCTTTTTTCAGGGTACAGCTCATTTTCCACCTGGGCTGGCTGGAATAGAGGGGCGTGTGGAATCATGGGTCCATTCACTGCCTATCCCTCTCCTCCCACTCTTTATTCATTTGTTCTCTGGAGGAAGCAGTGGCTGTGCAGCCTTTGTGCTTCCCTCAGCTCCCAGAGGTAAGGTTTAATAGTCCTCTAAAGTAGTTGCATAGGCAGGAGGTGATCTGTACACTTCCTATTTGTCTGCATGGCTATGTTATGGCTAATCAGAATCTATGGTTGCTGTTTTAAAACAGCATTTATGATATTAGATTATATATAGAAAATACTTGTATCATGTGATGTTATCTTACATTTCTTAACATCTCTGAATTGTAATGTGGAATTGTAATATGTAAAAAGCCTATCATTTATGAATTTTACTTTTTTGTATTTTTTCCTAGTTATGGAGACAAAAGGATACTACAGTTACCCAGAAGGCTTAGACATGGAAAAACGGTGGGGTCAAGTTTCTCAGTCTGTGGAGTATTCTTCTTCAGGTGCTGGAGAACGGACTGATGAGAGTAACTATATGGAGATTGTAAACATAAGCTGTGTATCTGGTGCTTTTCCAAACAGCAATGCTCAAGGAAACAGTAAAGAAAAACCTGAACTACTCCCTAGCCTGCAGCAAGATAATAATCAGCTTGGTATTTTAAACTCTGACATCAAGAGTGAGTCAGACTCAAAGGAACTTTCAACAACTGTAGCTGAATCTATGGGTTTATACATGGATTCCATACGAGATGCTGATTATACCTACGATCAGCAAAATCAACAAGGAAGCATAAGTCCTGGGAAGACTTATCAAAATGTTGAGCAGCTGGTAAAGTTCTACAAGGAAAATGGCCATTGTGCCTCTCCCTTAAACAGTGCAAATAGGCCCTTGATATCTTTGATATCAGACTCTGGAAGTTCTATGAATGGTGGTCTCATGCGCACTATTGTCAAAAGCCCTATAATGTGTCCTGAGAAAACTCCTTCTGGCAGTAGTCCTCAGAACATGACTCCTTCAGTTTGTAGCCCAGCTGGCATTAACTGTGTATCCTCAACTACTTCTACTAATTTTGTACATTTTCCAGTGCACAGCCCAGTCAGCCAGGGAACTCCTTTGTCATGCTCACCTAACATTGAAAACCGGAGCTCTAGGTTGCACAGTCCTGCACATGTTAGTAATGTGGGATCCCCTCTTTCTAGTCCTATAAGTAGCATGAAATCACCAATTTCAAGCTCTCCTAGTCACTGCGGTGTGAAATCTCCAGTTTCAAGTCCTAACAATATCACTATGAGATCCTCTGTGTCCAGTCCTGCAAATATGAACTCAAGGTGCTCTATTGCCAGCCCTTCCAATACAAATAATAGGTCCAGTCTTTCTAGCCCAGCTATTAGCACTGTGGGATCTTCTATCTGTAGCCCAGTAAACAATGCCCTAAGCTTCCCTACTTCTGGCACACCTGCTGGACCTAGCACAGGCCAAGATACTATTCCTAGTCCAGAAACAAAAGACAAAGGTACTCAAGAAATCACATTTCCTAAAATGGAGGAAATGGAGAATGCCATCTCAAACAATTGTGTAGCTGGTCAGATGAATCTTGTTCAGTTTATAAAGCCTGACCCAGATGGAGAATTCAGTAGTTCATGTATTGGAGAAAACAGTAAAATCAACTCTGATTCCCCATTTTCTGTACCAGTAAAACAGGAATCAGCTAAACATTCTTGTTCTGGTACCTCTTTTAAAGGGAATCAAGCAGTAAATCCATTTCCATTTATGGATGGTTCATATTTTTCTTTTATGGACGACAAAGACTATTATTCTCTTTCTGGGATTTTAGGACCACCTGTTTCATCATTTGATGGCAATTGTGAAGGTAGTGTGTTTCCAAATCCAGGCCTACCTGTGGGTATTAAACAGGAGCCTGATGATGGCAGCTATTATCAAGAGAACAGTATGCCATCCTCTGCCATTGTTGGTGTGAATTCAGGTGGACAATCATTTCACTACAGGATTGGAGCTCAAGGCACAATATCTTTATCACGACCTGTTGCTAGAGAGCAGACTTTTCAGCATGTGAGCTCATTTCCTCCAGTCAGTACACTAGTTGAGACATGGAAATCACATACTGACTTAGCATCCAGAAGACATGATGGGTATCCAGTTTTAGAATACATTCCAGAAAATGTGTCAAGGTGAGCAAACTGAAATCCTGTTCTGTTTTTTTTTTTTTTCATACTACCCAATGTCTAAATAAATATAACTCTTTGATTTTTTTTTTTTTGCACAATTTAGGCTTTATATTTTCTTTTTCTAGGTGCATTTCAATGATTTATTAGTCAGTTTCTCCATTAGCCTTGCTAGCTTTTTGATTCTGGTTTTAATAAGAACAACCTGCATGTTTCATACTCAGTATTTAAATATAGAATATATTATCATTTGATGTGATAGTGCTACTTAGTATGTTTTGAGCTTCTACCATGATAAGCATTTGTTTTTAATAATGGAGCTTTTTGCCATTACTTTCATGTGCCATATATTGGCTGCTATTTCTTAGTTGTTGCTTTAAAGCTTTGTACTGTTGGTGATGGTCAGAAGGAAATAAACAAAATGAAAATGGTACATTAGGGACTTAAGTTTCTAAGTTTTGTGTTATGAACTTGTATCTGTCTTTAATTGACTAAATTTAAAAACTAAGCGTGAGGATCTGTGGCAAACATGTTATTTCTGAATCATAATTGTAAGAACATTGTGGTTTACACAGACAGAGAGAAATGTCTCCTAAACTGAGGAGGGCTTTAAAGACTTAACACATTTGAAACAATTATAATCTGATTTCCTCACTTCTGGTGAAGTGAAATATGCCAATATCATTTGAATTGTGTACTACTTTTCTGAATCATAAGTAGTCATGCTTTATTAACAAATGGTGTATCAATATACTTCAGATGCGATGGTGTGGGTATTTAGGGCAATAACATTTAGAATAGAGAAGGTATAAAAGAAGCCTGCGAGTAAGTGCAAATAATTGACTTTAGAATTGTTGATGGTATGCATTTATCATAGTTCTGTAGGAACAGCACAAGTGAGTAGTAATAATACTTTGCACTAATGTAAAGCTCTTCAACCTGGGGTCTCAGTGAATTTTATAACAATGGGTATTGTGCCTATTTTATAAGTGGGGTCACTGGGAATAGAGATTTTGAAGGCCTACTCTACAGAGAACTATAATTAAGCACTGGTGCAGCTATACTGATGATAGTGACGGTGTAAACAGGACTTAAGCATTTTCGTTGTGTTATCTATCTAACCTTGCTCAGAGCACACCTGAGCCCTGTCTACATTACAGCTTGCACTGTTACTACTGCCAGGAGAGCTGCACTGGTGGACTCTTGATGAATCACATGTCCAGTTTTTGACAGTGTAGATGCAGCCAGAATAATTTGCTGAAGATTGTGCAGAGTAGTCAGTTGAAGAGTTGGGGACAGAACTCAGGTTTTCCCACCCCAGGTACCTTGCTCTGATAAGTAGATTCACTACCTTTTGGGAATGCAACATTTATCTTTTCCTTCATAGGGGGGAAAAAAATCACAGAAAAATATATTGTATTTATACAATTGTTAAAAATCTGAAAAATAATGTTCTAATTTAAAAAAAGCAAACTAGAATATACTACTTGTGACTGAAAGAAGGATGGAAATCTGCCTACATGAAGCTATGAGGCAAAAGACAGAATTAAAGAAATACTAAAATGTTCTTCCCCAAGCCTAATAAACATGTAAATAAACACCAATCCAGTCGTTCTTCATCTACCCTATCATTTTCCAAGCCATATTTCACGTTTGCTTTGGCTATTCCATAAAGCGCACATTTTGCTGACATAATACAAATTTTTTTTGGTATCTGTCTCAACTTGAAAAGTGTATATTCCATCCCAAATACAAAACTTGGGTATACTGCAGTCCTGCACATTTAAGTTTAAACTATATTTTTCTGTATCCTAGAATAAAGTTCACTAGAGGATTAGTGAAATATTTAAGGGGAGGGGAAATCACATTGAGGTCACTACTTCTGTAAGTAGTCCTAGTGACACTCATGCAAATACTCTCATGGCTAAGTGCTACTCATCATGAGTAAGGGTTGCACATGCTCATATGTTACAATGACTTTTTTTTGTATGTTTCACTTTGTGACATTTTATACATTTTATTGTTATGAGCATGTTCACCAACAATTAAATGCCTAAACTGCTCTGTAGGGACATATGAAATGTTAAATGACAATTTGTTTCTACAAGACTGGTAAGGTCTTGTGATCTGCCTGTCACGCTAATCAAGGATAGCTCTATTCACTTATTTGCTTCTGTTTAGACCAATAGGTAAATAATCAGTGCCCTCAGACTGAAATCCAAACTCTTGATGCATGTTTGGTATGGGTGTCATTGTTGTCCTTACTATGTATATGACCCAGATCCTGAAATTTTTAACGTACATATATTGCTGCATCTGTGCAGAGCATCTGTGAAGATTTGGAGCTTTCCCTGGGCATAGCGTCCACCCATCTGTTGTATATTTCAGAGTCAGAGCATATATTATCATTTTCACAGCATAACCCTATTGTGGTGTTAAAACAATAGTACTTTTTAGCTGTTTGGAATGGCTCTATAATTACAGGTGCAATCACGGTTCCATCATAAGCCTTCTTTACAAACCCCCTTTCTATAATTTGTTTCCCTTAAAAAATCTGACCTGAAAAAAAATTATTCTTAGGATGGAGAAGATTTTATTCTTTGTATGAAGTTTGAAAGAAATTGCAGAGGTCATTTTCACATTATAGATTAGTAAATTTCATAGCTCATTTTGAAAGTAGAGTAGATTCTCTTGGATGCTTTTTAAATTCAGAAATGGCTTGCATTTTTTACTTAAAATGTACTGTAGTTTTCTTAGTATTTGTTACTTAGGATTGTTTTTGAAGGAAAAATTCAAAACAAACCTTTTGTCTATTTGCTAATGATTGTGTGTGGTGTTTCATGGAGATAGGAATCTATTTGCCACAGAGAAACTAATCTCTTTAGTGCAGAAAGAGATCTGTTCAGAAGTCAAAATGTAAGTGCAGAAAAACTTTTTTTATACAAGACGTTGTATTTTAGGAACTGTTATCTCAATATTAAGTCTCAAAACACAACCTTAACTCTTTCTCAGTCCCTGTCCACCCTACTAATGGGAGGAGAGGGGAGAACTTCACGCCATTCCTCTTCAGCACACACATAATGAACACTAAGATGCCCTCTAACTTACAGCTCCCTTGCATGGTAAAGGCATAGGATGGCTGGGCGTGGAGCAAAGTTAAATTTAGGTTTTGAGCATTAATCTTGAGACCGTTAATGAGAATGAAAACCCCAGTTTAATAGGTATCACAAGTCAATTGTTCTTGCTAACCAGATCTAATAAACATTATCCAGACATGACAGATTCTTGCCCCCATGCTGATTATATCCAGTACAAACTATCATCCGGAACGTTTCCCTTTTCTCCTCATTTATTTTGTCACTGTCTTTCATAATTGTTGCTCTTTTGTTGTTTAGTCAATAAGGGTTTATTATTTGTAGAACTAGTACTTAATATGAGGAAAAAAGTGGTTTTCCCATGCAGAAATACATTTTCTTTGGAATTTTATGCTAATGTGTGTACAGCATGTCTTTTTCTTTAAAAAAATTACGTGCATAAAATGTTTGTGTTCATCACACGTAAATATATTTTTTCAAAATGAATGGCATTTCTAAGAAATGTTAAAGTAAATAGCAATCACATATGTTTGGTTGTATGACTTCATTGTGAGAAATGTGCACTCAGAATGGAAAATAAGGTTTTTTTTTAAGTGATTGCTCATCTGAGGCAAAATGCAGTTCTAAGTCTCATGATCATGCCAGCTATGTAATTTTCAAAATGGTTAAGGAGCTTGTCATGGTTGCTTGAAACAACAGTAAAACTGAAAAGTCTGGTGTTGAGGCTTTTTTCATCAAATGTGCCTTTTCCCAGCAACTTACCAGAACACCTGACATGAATATGCTCTCATTTTATTTTAGTTTTTCTTAGTCATCTTGGTGCAAACAAGCAACCAATATTTCTATAGGTTTACCACTAACAGCTATTAATAGCAATTTGGATAGTAATTAAAATTCACATATTGGGCCAGTTCATCCTCTCGCATGGTAAAATCCTTTGTTGCAATCCCTCAACATCATCCCAGCGGAGGGATTTGCATGTTCAATTCCCCCCCCCCCCCCAAAAAAAAAAGACTAGTGGCAGAGTGGCTGTATGGTAGCTATACTACTGGGGACTCATGGTTGCTGTCTTTGGGGTCCCCAAGTATAGCAAGGGTTGGGAAGAGGATACTGCAGAAAAGATAATACAGCCTGAGTGGAGCCGGAGAGGGACAATGTATCTCTTCCCAAACTGCCCAGTTTCCACTTCCTCCCCAAATATAGTTCAAGTGGAAAGTGGTCACATCCCCTTCCCATGCAAGAGTGGGAAGATCCATGCACAGATGGTTGAGGAAACAACCCTGGGGCATTGACTTAGATTTGTGATTCAAAAGGGTTACTTGTTCAGACAGGTGACAAAAGAAAGTACGCGGGTATAATTTTTTTTTATTTTCAGTGATTTCAGTGACATTTTTGGCCAACGCCATTTCAATTTGATGGGTTCCATTTTTAACTTTTCAGTTTTTTTTTTCCTGACTCTTGTGAGGAGTTTAGCACCACTCATTGAGGAGGCAAACCTTTCTTGTCTTGTTTTATTTACAGTTTTCTTTTTTTTGCCTTGATTCAGGAAAGCATCCCCATTCAGGATTGCAGTTAAATTCCACTGAAGTTAAGGAACTTAGCCAAATGCTTGTAGTTAAGCAGGTGCTTACCTGTAAGAGGAAAAACTTTAATTGACTTTAGTGAGCTTTCAGTCAAGCCCTTGATGATGTTAAAAAACAAACCAACCTTGCAGAATGTATGTATGACCTTTTAAAAATGTTAGTGGCTGATTATATTTTAAAAAGATGTGTATTAAAGTTAGATGTGTATATTCTTTGTTGATTCATTCATTTGTAGTATTTGTGGCAATAGCAATAGTTTTATGCTTAAAACTGTGAAGTCTATCAAAGTAGACAGAATGGAATACGTAACATGGCCCCAGTCCTGAAAAGCTGCTGTCTGCAATCATAGGGGTCTGCTTCTCCAGAATGCTCTGCAGGGTCAGCAACATATCTACTTTGTATGTCTACTATATAGAGTGCTAAAAAGAAAACCCAGATTGTGCCATGATAGTTTGAGTAAAATCATCAGTGATTTGAAATGGATAGTTCTGGTTAAAATTTGATGCCACATCACAAATATTTTGTAAATAAACTTTGTTTTAAATATTATCTAGAACAGACACTTATTGAAATTATATCTGACACAGAAATAATGGCCTAGCAAATATTATTTTTTCAATTTATAATCAGACTCAACCTCTGGTTGGTTGGTTGGTTTGTTACTAGAGCAGTGGTTCTCAACCAGGGGTCTGGGGCCCCCTGGGGGGCTGCAAGCAGGTTTCAGGGGGTCCCCCAAGCAGGGCCAGTGTTAGACTCACTGGGGCCCAGAGCAAAAAGCCGAATCCCCTCTCCTCCTCCCGTGCAGGGCTGTAAGCCAGGGCCCTGAGCTCCACCACCTGGCCCTGAAGCAGAAGCGTGAGCAACTTAGCTTCATGGGGCACCTTGTGGCATGGAGCCCTAGGCAACTGCCCTGCTTGCCACCCCCTAATGCTGGCTCTGGCTTTTATATGCAGAAAACCATTGTGGCACAGGTGGGCTGTGGAGTTTTTACTCCTGTGGGAATTCTGCACATGCGCAGATTTCACGTCCCCCACAGATTTCTTTGCATCCCTTCAGAAAAACGACTTTCTGATGGGGAAGCAAAGGGAAGCCCCAAGAGCAGTCATGCGACCCTCCACAGCAGTATGTTTTCGGTGCCCAGGGTAGTTGGCAGAGAGGTAAATCACTGTGGGGCAGGGGGCGGGACTGGGGAAGACCCGGCTGGTAGTCCCAGCTAGGGAGGGGAGGACAGGACTGCCTCTTCCTCTGCATGGCATCCGGGGCCAGGTCAGACCCTCCCCCAGAACTCTCACCCAGCTGCAGGAATCTCTGCAAACTCTCCCTCCCCCTGCGCGCCCCCTCCCCCCCGGCTTCCTGCACCCATCTCTCCTCAGCTGTAGGAGGAGGGATCCCTGTATAGGGAGCTGCTCCCCTATCTGCCCAACTCCTGTGCATCCAGACCCCCTCATACCCAGTCCCTCCTACCGAGCCTCACCTCTCTCCTCCCTAGTGAGCCTCACTCTCCCTGCACCTGGACCACCCAATGAGCCACCCACACCTGGATTCCCACCCCACCGAGCCCCAAGCAGCTGCACCTAGATCCCCTGCTGAGTTCTCACCCCCCCCGACGCCCTCCCCTGCACTGAGCCCCAACTACCTTCACCTGGACATCCATACAGACTCCCATTACCATTGCACCAAGAATCCCCCCAAAAGCCCCTGTGTATCCAGATGCCCCCGCACTCAAATCCCCCACTGAGCCACCCGCACCCAGATTGCCCCACACAGAACCTTCTCAACCCACATATAGATCTCCCCCCACCCACCCACACACACTAAGCCCACTTGGATCCTGCCTTGCTGAGCCTGCCTGCCCACACCTGGTGCACCTGGCACGGAGGGGCAGGACCCTGGTGTGTTTCTGGGGCAGGTCTGGTCCTTGCGCTGTGTCAGGGTTGGGTGCAGCATAACCACTGAGTCAGGTGTTCTGGCGGGGAGCTGAACAGTGACCTCCCACCTCTGTGGAGCCAATGGCCTGTGCTCCCGAATGCCATGCTGGAGCCTCCACGTTTATTTGACAAATAAAATTTGTAGAATTTTAAAATATTATGCAGAATTTTTAATTTTTTGGCACAAAATTTTTACTCTTTTGATGCAGAATGTCCTCAGGAGTAGGCTGTTTTTTAACATCATGATTGGGGTGCAGGGTGGAGGGCTCAGAAAAAAAAAAAAAAAAAAGGTTGAGAACCCTGTACTAGAAGACTTTATAGAAAAGTGCCAAGCTTTTAAAATGTTCTCCAAACTTGGCAGGATTTTTCCGCACCTTAGCTTCCCACAAGTATTACTATGAAAAGGTTGTCACTAAGGGTAGGTCTTCACTACCCGCTGGATCAGCGGGCAGTGATCAATCCAGCGGGGATTGATTTATCGTGTCTAGTTCAGACATGATAAATCGATCCCTGAACGCTCTCCCGTCAACTCCTGTACTCCAGCGCCGCAAGAGGCGCAGGTAGAGTCGACGGGGGAGCAGCAGCGGTGGTAAGTCCATCTAAGTACGTCGACTTCAGCTACATTATTCATGTAGCTGAAGTTGCATAACTTGGATCGATTTCCCACCCCTCAGTGTAGACCAGGGCTAAGTAATGATTCTTAATGTAAAAGTTTTAAGCGTAGTTTTGCTTGCTTCCATTTTTTAAATGATCCATTATCTTTATAGCTTATTTATAAATTATCTTTCTAATTTTTGGTGTAGTCTTGCTAAAGTAGTAACTTCTGTTTATTGTTTTGTTTTAAATTTCCCTAAATAAGAGAGTAAATGAAAATTACAGGACCATATGAATATTTGAGGCCAAATTTTCAAAGGGTTCCTTAGCTGTACCTATGTGCATTTATGTGCCCAGTGGCCCACTATTTTTGTTTCCTCAGTTGTTTGGGGGCTTTTTCTGCTCTCAAATTCAGATTTTGTAAATACATAGCACAACATTTACAAGATCCTCTGAAAATTTGGCTTTTGAGGCTTAATTTTCAATGGAAAAAATATTAATACAAGATAATTTCTATTGGATGCTGCATCCAAAAAATTCAGTGAAAGATCCACATGGAGCAAAATATGTGACATGGATGTTTGTGCCCTAGAGAGCTGCGTGTTTAAATATGTGTATTCACAACATTGTCTTTTTTACGGTTTTTAATAATGTTTTTGTCTTTTATGAAAATCTGGAGGTCAGAAAGGTCATGGGGTATGGAAACATAGTGGAAACTTAACAATTTTCCCTAATTACTGAATTTTGTAAATTACTGAGTAACTGAAAGAACACACAGAAACTAGGATACTGCAACACAAATTTATTTGGTTAATTCAATATGAAAATAGCATAGTATTATATGATCTCATGTACTTTCAGTAATATAAGACCTCGTTACAGAAGTCTGCTATTAAATCTTTGCTGAGAGGTGAGAAGATGGCACCAATTTTTGTGTGCAGATTCTAAAATATGCAGATTAAAGAAATCCGAATTAGCAAAATTCTACTGAAAATACAAATTAGTTCATAATTTTAATAAGGACTGGAAAACTGATTTCTGAAATGTCCTGTATGAAAACCATTACAGCTTTTATATATGCACTGTAAATGTGGTTCGATTATTGGACATTTGACTGTTATAAAGATGTTTGCATATCGGTACGTTTATTGCAATAGTGAGAATAATATTGCAAAGCCTTTACTCAGGCAGTACTGAAATAGTCTACAGTGGGAGTAAGGTGGGAGGCCTAGAGTCAATAAACAATCCGGGTTCAGCAAAGCATTTAACTTTAATGGAAGTCAAGCATGTGCTCAATAGGGTTGGATTTAAATACTTGGGTGCTTTACATAGATTACTGTTGGGTTTAGTATCTGTTTGCAAGGAATGCTTCTTAAAGATATCTTTTATTGAAAACTACCATAAGCACTATAGCTCTTATCATAATAGTAAAAGCTAGAATTGATGTAAGGCTGATTGAAATAAAAATTCGTTTGGGGAAAATATTTTAACAGAATGTTAAGGTTGATAGGTCAAGCACTGAAGTTGGAAAATGCAAACATTAAAGCTGCACATAGAGACTTAACTCTCTCATCTGGTAAATTTACATTATGATGTGGGTAGACAAGGGTAGTGAAAGTAATACATTGATAGAATAGAGGGGACTTTCAAAGCAGACATTATATAAAAATAACCAAACAAAAACTATTTCCAGTTGTGAAGTTTCATGTTAATTCGATATGCCTCACACACATCGGGCAGTTGCATTACAGAGTAGTATGTACATGAATTACTTTATTTCAGATGCGTGTGCCTCCAAGGTGGAAATGTGGCATCCCTTGTTACAGCAACACTGACCAGCAGTGTGTTAAGAGAGGAATCAAAGAGTAATTCAGTTCTGCATAATTTACCAGTAACTTAAGCATTGTTACTGGAGGTGTTTAAATGTGCCCTTACTAAAACACGGTATCATTTGCCTCATGGTTAGCTTATCGTGCTGCAAAAGGAAGGGGAAGGGCACCCCTTTTCAGTCATCACTAAATCATGCTCCTTCTTGTTGCAGTGGAGCTGCACTGGTTTTTCTGTGACTGGAGCCTCTATGGCCTAGGTGGAAACAGTATGACTTGCTCCATAAAGCACAGGATTGGACTATAGCTCAGGAAGTTCCTATTATCCGAGACATCTTTGGAATACAGGAATTAACTTTGTCAAATAAAGTTTTCAAATAAGGTTACAAACTTACTTTTGAATGGTAATTCTGGCCTAGTTATTTCTTGCAACTGAGAGTTTACTAAAACAAGTAATAGGAGGGTGTTTTATTAAAGGATACAGTATGAGTTTGTTTTTGAGTACTTCTTGAAAAATTTATTGTAGGAATTAAAAAGATAAATGTCGTTTATAAAAATGATCTTCCTGTGATTCTCAGAACACTTTTATAAACTAAAATATCTCAGTTTAAATTGAGATAAACCCCACTGTTTCTTTGGTTATATATTTTTGCAAGATACTGTTTCTTTATTGAGTTATATTACAACAGAAGTTCCAAAGGTCACAAATGACTAACTTGCAATTGAGCTTTATATCTTTTAGGGCTGTCGATTAATTGCAGTTAACTCATGCGATTAACTCAAAAATTAATCGGGATTAAAAAATGAATCACGATTAATTGCAGTTTTAATTGCACTGTTAATAGAATACCAATTGAAATTTATTACCTATCTTTGGATGTTTTTCTGTTTTCAAATATATTGATTTTAAATTGCAACACAAAATACAAAGTATACAGTGCTCGCTTTATATTATTTTATTACAAATATTTGCACTATAAAAAAGATAAACAGAAGAAATAATATTTTTCAATTCACCTCGTACAAGTACCATAATGCAATCTCCTTATTGTGAAAGTTTAACTTACAAATGTAGATTTTTTTTGTTACATAACTACACTAAAAAACCCCCCAAAACAATGTAAAACTTTAGAGCCTACAAGTCCACTCAGTCCTACTTCTTATTCAGCCAATTGCTAAGTCAAACAAGTTTGTTTATGTTTACGGGAGATAATGCTGCTGGCTTCTTATTTACAGTGTCATCTGAAAGTGAGAACAGGCATTTGCAGGACACTTTTTTAGCCGGCATTGCAAATTATTTACGTGCTAGATATGCTAAACATTTGCATGCTCTTTCATGCTTTAGCCACCATTCCAGAAGACATGCTTCCAAGCTGATGATACTTTTTTTTTTTTTTAAACAAGCATTAATTAAATTTTGACTGAACTCCTTGGGGGAGAATAGTATGTCTCCTGCTCTGTTTTACCTGCATTTTGCTATGTATTTCATATTCTAGCAGTCTCGGATGATGACCCAGCAGATGTTGTTGTTTGTTTTAAGAACACTTTCACTGCAGATATGACAAAATGCAAAGAAAGTACCAGTGTGAGATTTCTAAAGATAGCTATAGCTAGGTTTAAGAATCTGAAGTGCCTTCCAAAATCTGATTGGGACAGGATGTGCAGCATGCTTTCAGAAGTCTTAAAAGAGCAACACTCTGATGCGGAAACTACAGAACCTGAACCATCAAAAAAGTAAATTAACCTTCTGCTGGTGGCATCTGACTCAGATGATGAAAGTGAACATGTGTCGGTCTGCACTGCTTTTGGATTGTTATCGAGCAGAACCCATCATCAGCATGGATGCATGTCCTCTGGAATGGTAGTTGAAGATGAAGGGACATAAACCTTTAGCACATCTGGCATGTAAATATCTTGCGACACCAGCTATAACAGTGACATGAGAGTGCCTGTTTTCACTTTCAGGTGACATTGTAAACAAGAAGAGGGCAGCATTATCTCCTGCAAATGTAAACAAACTTGTTCTTCTGAGTGACTGACTGAACAAGAAGTAGGACTGAGTGGATTCATGGGCTCTAAAGTTTTTTACATTGTTTTGTTTTTGACTGCAGTCTTTTTTTTGTACACAATTCTACATTTGTAAGTTAACTTTCATGATAGAGATTGCACTACAGTACTTGTGTGAGGTGAATTGAAAAATACTATTTTTACAGTGCAAATATTTGTAATCAAGAATCCATATACAGTGAGCACTGTACACTTTGTACTTTGTGTTGTAATCAATATATTTGAAAATGTAGAAAACATCCAAAAATATTAAATAAATGATATTCTATTAACAGTGCGATTAATTGTGATTAAGTTTTTTAATCGCTTGACAGCCCTAATTTCTTAAACTGTGAATTAAGCTTCTTCAATTACATTAGAATGTGTTAACTGTTCACTGTCTCTCTAAATCTGTAGTCTATAAAGTACTGTACTACATCTTTTGCTTCAGGAAAAATACTATACATTTTAGGTTTTGGTGAAACAAAAGGCTATATGACACATACATACAGAGAAGGTGAAAGTTGCCATACAAACTGTAAGAGGCTAATTAATTAAGATTAACTATTATCAGCAGGAGAAAAAATCTTTTGTAGTTATGATCAAGATGGCCCATTTAGACAGTTGACAAGAAGGTGTGAGGATACTTAACATGGGGAAATAGATTAGTACTTTTAAAGTATTTTTTAAAAAATATTTAATTAGATACTAGAAAGAGTATTTTTTTCCTTGAGTTGGAATGTTTGAACAAAAACTGATCAGAATTAATGGACTACAAAAGTTCCTCCTTTTCCCTGACTGTTCTCCATCTCCTTCCCGATGCAACATGAGAAACTTTAAAAACAAAAATCATCAACTATTGTGAATCTCATGATAAAATTGTGAGTTGGTGACATTGCTTTTCCCCACAATCCTTGTTTTTCCACCCTCTCTCTGACCAAAATATCCATTTGCTCTTAGCTGCCCCAATGCCTGTATGTCCACACACCTGCCCAGAGGCAACTCTGCTTCCACCCTACATATCGACTGTCACAATCTCACATACCAACATCAGCATTCACCTTTATCCTGTGACCAGCATGAGTTGTAGGCAGGTGATTTGGCAAGAAGATCTCTCTCACTATACTCCAGGGAGAAGGAATGCTCCATTCTCAAATGATTCTCCCCATGAAAGTACCAGAGATTCTTCTATCCCCCTCTACAGATGAGGCATGGAAACCATGGCAGTCTTACGTGCCTCTCTAGGGGGCCACGATGGCCTCTGTCTCACTGAAAATGGTGCATGGGAAAACAGGGGTGGTTCTGTCTTTCCTCACTTCAGAGGCATGGGGAGGAGACAGAGAGAGCTTTTAGAAACTCACGTTTCTAAAACCAACTGGCATTTGGTGCTGGAAGAGCAAACAGGAAATTCTGTCCGTGCTGATTCTTCCGTCTGTCCTGCTTTCAGCTGTATTTGAATCCCAGAGCTGAACTTTTGAGCAGACAAAAAGATCAAAACTCTTCTGGCCTGGCTTGATTGCATTTCAGCAGGATACTTATAGGACCTCACTGTGCCCCTTTTATAGACACTGAATTAAAAACAACTGAAACAAATGCTAGAGAATCTTTTTGTTTTACTAAGTTTCTGCTTCTATAGCATTGTTATGCAATGCAGTTTTTTTTTTTAAACTTTTGCAAAAAAAAAAAAAAATGGCTGGACCCTGCTCTTTCTGAAACGAATGAGAGTTTTGCCATTGATTTACTTTTGGGCATTCCTGCTCCTACTGTAAGGTAGCTAACTGCAACTATCTTCTAAGTTTGTCATGCCTTTTAATATTTATGCATTGTTTGATCGGGAATTACTAAGGTGTCCTGTTTTTTGGGGGGGGGAGGAGGTTTGAACACCTTTTTTGAGTGTTTAATTTAATTTAACAGAGAATGCACTGCATATTTTATATGGGAATAACCTTGGTAAGAATTGTATTATCTAAATATTTCCAAATTTTTTATACAGAAAATAAGGACTGCACAGATAACATACCTAAGTTTTAGATTTCATTTTACTTCTAGATCAGAATTTTTCAGTCAAATACTTACTAGGACAACATTCAGTCTAGTCAGTTATGAATTAAACGATGACTTAATCTTATTTCAGAAAAAAGCTTTTATCTCTTTTGGGCTTTTTTTCTGTTGCACTGCTCTTATGAATTACCTTTTAGTATTTGAAATCTTAACTCTTTGTGATCCATGGACACAAGCAGGGCATGTTTTTAAAGGTGAATTATCCAAGGACAACTTGAATGTCAATTTTTGTTGTCTGACAAGAAAATATGGTTGTCACAATTAATTAGCATCTGCTTTCATTTATTTTAAGATTAAGCTGTTTTGTGCAAATATTGTGCATCACCCAAGTCAAAGATGATATCTGATTGGACCCGCATTTAAAAACTGTGGTTGCACTGAATGACCAGCACATCTGATTGAGGCTGAAAATTTACCTTCCACCTCTTAAAAAAAAAAAAAAAAAAAAAAAAAAAAAAGGGGGTGGGGGAGGGGTGGGGGGTGCAAAACAGCACCAAATGAAGATTTCACCTTCTACTCTACTGCACTTTGGGAGTAAAGTGAGTGTAATTATATATGTACACTTCTCCTGGAGGGTAGTATAAGCTACCAGGATAGTAAATTATTTATTTAGCTTTTTAAAAAATAAGCAAAAAAATTGTCAGACATGAGATCAGTTTTGTAGCTGCAGTTTAGATATGCTCATCAGTCGATGGACTCAGAATTTTTAAGCATAAGCCAGTAACAGGGAGTAAGTAATCAAATTTGTCCACAGTGGGATTTTAGTTTTCCTAGGCTGTCAAACTATAGGGTTTTTTTTCTAGCCTTTGCCATTGTTTTTTCTGAATTCCATGTTATCCTAACATGATACTGCAGTTATGTGGAACCTGTAAATAGACTACATTTCCATTTCTTTTTTTGTCCATCTTTTCATGTGTTGCTGCTGCCTTTTTATGAGGGATAAGGATGCGGATGGCACTGAAAAATTACTTTTTTTTTTTTAAATGAATCTACCTAAATCTACATTGCTATTCCAAGAGTGCAATACTGAAATGTACGCCTTGCATGAACGTAGAAGTAACTTTTAAATATTTTTTCTTTTACCTATTTTTCTTTAATAATTTTTAAGACTATTGGAACATACTGTGCAACAAGTTAAGTAATAGCACTGTTTACCTGCTTATTTATCTCATAAGAGTGGAGACACATTAATTTATATCAATGGAACTCAAAAGTACTATCTTTTGGTGCTGAAACTTCATAATCTCTGTTTTTCCATTAATTTATTGTTTAGAATAGATTGAGCTATTTTTTTAAAGAGGCTGCTCATGAAATTTAGAGATCGCAGTGTAGGAGTCTGAATCCCTTAAATTGGTTTGAGCAGTTTACTAGGCAAAGCTGTGGTCTGTTCAGAAAACTTTTTGTAATCATGCTTTGTTTCACAATGGCAGATTCAGGCCACAGAGGACAAGGGATAGCGGTTATGTTTAGTTCATATTTAGATAGAACCAAAAGCCGATATCTTCAAAAATGTACATTTAAATAGTGTGTATAAATCCTGAAGTGTTTGCACAAGTCAGAAATTTGTAAATACGCATCTGTGTACTTCATAACCCTCACTTATATGTGCACATTGACAGCACTGCTCCCATAAATCAGGCCATTTTGAAACTTTGTGTCATTGTCTAAAGGTCCCAGTTTACTCTGGCAACATCTTGCCTTTAAAAATCAGTCCTGGTTTGTATACTTAGCTCTTTTATTAACACTGTTATAAACTATGGGGTGATAAAAAGAGTATTTTAAGATTAAGCTGTACTCCTAGTTCAAGGACAAGTGGCGATCTGATTTGAAAAACATCAGAATTGAAGCTGGAAACGAAAACTGGCCTCTTTGATAGTATTTACAAGGAAACTATGAAAACTGGGGGAAGAGGACCTTGCACTTCTGAGACAATGCATCATGACAATAACCTTTTAGCTGTGCAGACTGAGGACTTGGTTCAAAACAGGATTTTAGCATTATTTATGCTGTCTATAGAAAAAAAAAATCACAACGGGGCGCAATTGTCGGGTTTTTTATTTTTTTTAAGGAGTAGAGTAGTTTTGAATATTGCAGATTAAGAGCAAATTTCCCACTTTAATGTGGTTCTATCAATAGTATATATGAGCAGTCAATTCTGTTACTCTGACTGTATCCAAAATTGTACTACAGAGTACAGTCAGGCATGGTGTATTTGCTTATTTACATTGTATGTGTTTGTATATGCACTACATCCATGAGTCCTGCTACTCTTAAACTGAGGATACGGAGAGCCTGCCCTGGGGTTTTGCACCTGCCCTGTTCCAGGGAAGTTTCATGCACCAACCAAGGAGGGAATTCTTGGGGGAAGGGAGCTGGGATTCCCTGGCTAAACATCTCCCTGCAATAAACTGCATACGGATATTGCAGCAGCAACTGGAGGCTGCTGCTGCAGTCCTGAGATGCCAGTAGAGACCACAGAGTTGCTCCATTCATAGCTTTGCAGCCCTGGGGAAGATTCTGTTCCCCATGTCCCCTGCGGACCTCTTCAGTTTATAGTGTGTTTATTCAGGTGTGCTGGGGGAGGATTGTACCTTGGTTTGAATTATTTTTACCACCAAGGCTTTTTTAAGTTAATAATTAAAAACAAATATTGGTCAATAAACGTTCTTTAAGGATTTAGTTTACAAAAAAGTTACTTAAATGAGTAACCTGTTAACACTTTACACCAAGCCTTTATCATAGACCAACATGCTGTAAAACGTGAGGTAAAACCACATTTCAGCAGGATTAGCTGTGTAAACCCTGTATAACTGAACCATCAGATTCCTTCAAATACACTGTGGAATAACTGAATAATTTAAATAAATTCAATTATAATTCCTTAAATCTGTATTTGAATTTGTGCAAACTAGCTGGAAGATGAACAAAGTGTGTGGGGGAGGGGGAGTTAGACATGTCAGTTTCTATTCAGTATATGGAAGTAAATATTGGATACTACCCAAAATTTTATTACCACTGCCAACTAACTCTTTTTAAAAAAAAATTGCAATGAAATAATGTATTTGATTTGCACTTGTTTTGTAACTAAACTTTTCATGTCTTGAGACTGTTTGTTTGAAATTTACATTTTAAAATATCGACATCATCTTAGTGTAGACACAATGTGCCTCAGGTGGCACGGGACCAGGATTTATCACCAAATTTGGTCCACTGGTCCATCATTAGCTTCCCCAGTCCGGGTAGTGCAATGTGAACATCGATCCATGGCCCCCACTCCAGAATTGACATTAAGACATAGATTATACGCCACATTTTTGACTGATTAAATATTGGACAATGACAGTGTCAGTCTGCAGAAATGGATAATATAAAGTGCTGTTATTCATTTCAAATTAAACGTTTGGAGGAAGGGAGGGGCCTCTAACCTTCACGTTTTAATGTTTTGTACAAAAGTCTGAATTTATTTAAAAGAAATCACGAGTGAGTTATATGGTGAAAAGAATGTGCAACTTAGCAATACAAAATTTGTTTTTAAAGTGGGACCAGTCTGCAACAACAATCGATTTTAAGATTGCCATATTTTTATCAATGAACTCACCACTGTGCAGAGGACCAGCAGAAGTGTTGATACCATTTTGGCCTGAACCTGATGACCTTCAAGGACTCAGTGCAGCATTCCTCTTCTATACCAGGTGTTTGGAAATGGAAAGGAATTGTAATTATAGCCATGGGAAATTATTCAAGGGGGAGGGAAATTTGAGGTGGATTATTTTAAATTGTTGCACTTGTATTTATAAGTTACATCAGGAGAGCCAAGAACATATGGATGGGCTTCCTTTTTAGCACTGCTATAAATAAAAATAAAGTCTAAGTACCAGAACAGGGACAGTGGAACTTAAGTGATGAATAAGCCTTGTGCAGTCCTCCTGTACAGGAATAAATTTCCCCCATTTGAGGTGGTAAAACCATCCACATGTGGAATACACACACATGTGCGTGCACACATTATACCACTGATTTGTCAATAAAGTAAAGCAAAAGTGTGTGGTGGTATAGGCAACTTAGTTAGATACCGCCAAGTAGTAGTAAATTATGCAAACCAATTTAACAGATCAAACTGCCTTGTATTGAAAAACAAGCTATCTTATGGATCAATACAACTTTATAAAAGCAAACTTATTGCATTGCAGCTAGTTTATACATTATAAAGGCCGGATAAATTCATTTTAACATGGAATGAAACTGAATCAAAAGTGTTAAATTTTTTTACCTTATGTGCACCTTATATACTCGTGAGGCTTATGCTATTTGAGTCAAATATAATTAGTTTATTTCCAAATAAAATATAAAATGTATTGCTTTAATTAATATGGTATAATTTCTAATGTTTTCAACATGCTGGCTTCCTAATATTTTAAAATTTGGTTATTTACTACTTTACATGAAAATGGATAAAATAAGGAAAAAAATTAAAACGTTCTTGTAAATTAGAAAGGATATTTTGTTCTATGATTCTTCTGTATGTCTAGCAGTCTGTTTTTCTGATACACCAATAATATCATTCTTAGATTCTTGAGACCTTCCACAAAACTCTCAGGAAGAGTTTCCTTTTCAATATTCTCAGATCTTCTGTACTCTGACAACAAAGTCTTCTCCTATTGCAGTTGTAAATACACACAACTGATCCACTTCCTGGACCTGCTCTCAGTAGGTATGGGGTTTATGTACCCCATCACAGGTACATTACATTCCCAAAGTTCCTAAAAGAAGTAAATGCATTGGGGCAGTAATTCTTGGATGTATTACCTTTTTTTCCACTATGCAGAGTACACCAAATTCAGAGGTGACCTAAGTGATGGCATAAGTTACATGTCAGGAAATCGGTGTACATCATGTACTGGTAATTTGCCTACTGAAGGAGCAGAAGATTAGATGTTTCAGGTCATAGCAGGAATAGTAACAGCATCAGGAGTGGAAAGGAATAAAGAAATGAGACTATGAAACAGAAAGGAAAATTAATAAGAATGTGGAAGGAGAGGGGAAAACAAGAAAACCAGGATAGATATTGGCATAAAAACCTTGGCATATAATAAATATAATATAGTGGGGAAAATCCTCAGAGGTACTAGGTACTCTCTATTCTCTTTGACATCACTGAGAGTTGTGTCCCAGATCTCTCGGGATTTAGTTCAACACGTTTAAAAATAGGTTAATCTCTTTCAGTAGTTACTTGCATAATGACAGGTTTCAGAGTAGCAGCCGTGTTAGTCTGTATTCGCAAAAAGAAAAGGAGTACTTGTGGCACCTTAGAGACTAACAAATTTATTAGAGCATAAGCTTTCGTGAGCTACAGCTCACTTCATCAAATGCATCCGATGAAGTGAGCTGTAGCTCACGAAAGCTTATGCTCTAATAAATTTGTTAGTCTCTAAGGTGCCACAAGTACTCCTTTTCTTTTTTCAGTAGTTATAATCTAAGGAACAACAGTAAATCTAAAAGGGGATTTTGGTACTGTGTTCTATGACTCCTGATATCTTACCTGGCTGGGTTAAGGATCCCTTAATTTGTTCTGTATTGGGAGCACTACAAGTGTATTAGTTCATAAGGGCATATATTAAATCCTCCATCAGTTAATGGAAGAATATTTTACAGTCATCTGCCACTCAATAGAAAACCTTGCATTAATGTTTTTTTCATTAGCTACACACACAAACATGCAATTCAGCATGACTTTGTTCTGTATGTTACCTTGACTATTACGTGTAAATTGTCCTAAACAATTTTGCTGTTATAAGTTTCACATTGTGGCGTTTAGATGCTGCTTGTAATTATTAGAACTGGGAGCACTGGCTTTTGGGAGTCTGAAAAGACAGGAAACAGGAAGGGGTGGGGAAGTTGAGGAGGCTGAGTGAGAGCTATCGAGGGTGCAGTAGCAGCTTGGTAAAGAGGTTTCCACTTTAAAAATAAAGTCCTGTTAAAGTTTTAGTACTTTGCCTGGTTGCTATAACATTTTGGTGACGAGGATGGATCTTCTGCCTCTGAACCCAACTGCACCCTTTCTGCAAAGCCCAGGTGAGCCTCCAATTGCTTTTACTGCCTGGATCCATATGTTTGAGACTTATCTGCTTGCAATCACTGCTACAGAGATTTCTGAAGAAAGCGTGCTCTGCTAATCCATTGCCTTGGAGCAGAAGGGCAGCATATATTTCACACTTTTTCCCCTTGCAGATGGTAAATATGAGCCTGCACTCACTGCATTAAAGAACTTTTTTGTGCCAAAAGTGAGTGTAGTAGCTAATTGCTACAGATTTTGCCAGCGTGAGCAAAAAACAGGGAAGACTATAATGCAGTATATTGCTTCCCTGAGGAGTCTGATTGTAACTTGTGACTTTGGGATGAGATGATTAAAGACCAGCTCATTGAGAAAACAATCATGCTTCGTGTAAGAGAACATTTATTTCTTGAACCACAACTTACACTAGAAAAAGCAATAACCATTGCTACTCAGATTGAGTCAGCTACAGCTGAAGCCAAAATAATGAGCATGGATACAGGAGGCATAGTCCAGGCTGTGACTCCTTTGCAGGAAAGTTCACTATGGCTAAAGACAAACGATTACAAGAGGAAAACTAATGGAAAACCACCGAATCAGCAAATTCAAACTACAGTAAAAGCATGCTTTCGCTGTGGATCCCCACAACACCTTGCAAGCTACACAGGATGTCTGGCAAAAGTAGCTCAGTGTAGTCATTGCAAAAAGATTGGGCATTTTGCTGAAGTATGTCACAGCAGCCAGTTCAATCAATAGGTGCATGCAGTTATAATACCAGATGTTACTCTGCTGAGCGTGGACAAAATCACTACTGCACATATTCCAGAACAAATAAAGTGCACTGTAAACATTTCCGCCATACCTTCAGGCAAATCACACTCTAGTCAACTAATGTTGGACACTGGCTCAGCAGTATCTATACTATCTGATCCCATCCTCATCGCCAAAAATGTTGTAGCAACCAGGCAAGGTACTAACAAACTTCAACAGGACTTTATTTTCAAAGTGGAAACCTCTTTACCAAGCTGCTGCTGCACCCTCAGTAGCTCTCACTCAGCCTCCTCAACTCCCTCCTCTTCCTGTTTCCTGTCCTTTCAGACTCCCAACAGCCAGTGCTCCCAGTTCTAATAATTACAAGCAGCATCTAAACACCACAATGTGAAACTTGTAACAACTCTAATTTGGGGCTGTCTACATATCCAACATAAGGGGAGAGAATGTGCATCAATCTTGATTATTGTGTCTGACTTACAGAACTTGGCTTACAGGTGGGGAAATCTCTATAGTTGGTGGCCTGATTCTTTCACATACATTGGTTTTACACAAATGTACCTCTGCTGGTGTGAGAGAATTCAGCTCAATGCTTCCTGTATAAAAGGAGATCCATGAGCTATCAGCCTCCCAATAATGACATAGTCACTTGTAGACAGCCTTTGTTGGTATTTGAATCTCCATTAATCTCTACTATATAGATGTGTATATAGTATGAATGAAGTCTTATCTCCCTGAGAAACACAGAACTCTGGGGTCTAGTTTTGCCCACTGTGTGTGTGTGTGTGTAAGTAAGTAAGTAAAGGGAGGAGGAACAGGGCATGGAAAAATTTGGTTGACTAGTTCATGTCTGAGTTTTTGAGTCTATAAATAGTCCAGCAGAATATTTCTAGCTAGTTCTGGGGAAAGTCAGCAGCCATGTAAGGGGATTGGCTCTGCTCCCAGAGGAAAAAAAAAATCATAGGAAGCCTATTGAAAATCCAAGCAGTGGAATCAATAAATTAGAAAATTCCTCCATTGGGGCTTCAGTTTGTTGTCAGCCCTGTGTATTCTGAGCAACAGCCACATCAGCAGTTTGATATAAGCCTTTAAAAGACCCAGAAAAGTAGCAATAACGAGAGAAGTCAGAACTCTGCATTCCATGGTGTACATAGTTGTTGGAATGACTATGCCCTCTTTGTGCGAGGTATATTAGAGAAAGGAAATTAAAGAGATAAAACTGAAAGCTAAATTTTTAGTCATTGTAATGGAAAATATATTTTTATGAATTGGAATTTAAGGATTTTGCTTTTAAAAAAAGGAAAGGACTGAGTGACATTTTAATGTGCAAACTGGTTGAAATATCTTTTGAATCCAGAAACAGAAATATACAGAGAGGCAAATTCTACTTCTGCAATTGTAGGGTAAGCCTCTAGAAAAGTAATATTGACATAATTGAGAGAGTTTATGCAAAACAGCTCTCAAATTTCCTTTTCAAACCAGTTCAGTGTAATGTAACTCTTTGGATAATTTAAGAGTTAAATTTAATTTAACCAATTGGAGATTTTTCTGTGATATTTTTAAACTATTTTATAGTCTATTGATACTGCAGTTATGGTTGAGGAGATGCTTTCAGATTAAAGTCTCTTCCATTATTTGTCATTGGTAAAACAATCACAACTAACTGTGAACCTTGGGCTTTGATCATGCAAATGTGTGAGTAATTTAGTACATATGAGTAACTCTCTACAAATCAGTAGACCCAGACTTCTGAGGTGAATAATTATTCATTTGCATAAATGTTTATAGGACTGGGGCCTTCAACTGCTGTGATTTTCTGTATAGTAAATGAGTCTGTGGAGAACAATATTAACCACAGAAATGGTGCATCTGCCCTGGATGGGAAGAAACTAATGACAAAATTGTTGCTGTTTTGACTTCTAATGGTCAACTGTTTTTTCAAGTAATATATCAGAATACTGATTCTATATTGAATTGTTAAGACGACAGTATAGGCTGGAGCTATGAGTGAGCTCAAGAGTTTGTCTGCTGACAGTTATTACAAAGTGTCTATGCTTGATTGCAGTTACAGCTTTAGTTTTATAATTAAAAAAAATCAAATACAATAAAACACTAAGTGCTGCAGCACTCAGTGCTACTTTTCTTTAGGGCATGTCTATACTTGCCATTTAAAGCGCAAAAAGTCCCCTTGCACCAAAACCGTGGGAGTGTCTACACTTGCCAATGACTTTTTGTGGTGAGACTCGGAAATTTCATCGCAAACAGAAAACCACCTCCACAAGAGGTGTACAGTTCTTACCAGTGATACTTTTGCGGTGATGTGCAAGTGAAGACATGTTCTTTCTGTTCACACAGCATTTAGCCTCCAGAGCATGTCCCATAGTGCCCAGGTGACCACTCTGGCCAGCAGCTCTGCTGCTCTGACACCAGGTAAACAGACCTCCACCCCTCCCCCTGTAAAGCCCCGGGAATTTTGAAACTCCCCTTCCTGTTTTCTTGGTTCCTGTTTGTCTGCTCACTTATCTGTCTAGGTGAGAGTGACTGCTCCAGGGAGCAAAGGATTCCCTGCTTGGAGCAATGCTGCGCTACTGGAGCTGATCAGTGTTTTGGGGAGAGGAGGCTGTGCAGGGACCCAGGATGCCCCGCGATCTAATCCCTCCCCCCTTCCCACAAAATCTGACCTATCAAAATGGAGAAAGCTGCACCGTGGGGTAGCTGCCCTCAGTGCGCTGTTCTCATTGGAGATGGAAGTGCTGCAAATGTGAACACTATCTGACGCCGGTGGAAGTAAGTGAGTACACAAACCAGCGTTTTTTCTTTTACTGGATCCTATCATTGGTCAAACTGACAGCGCAAAAACTCTGCAAGTGTAGACATAGCCTGATTCTGACAATCTTCTTTCATTATAAACTTCTTAATTTTTGTTCAATTTAGTGCTTGTATGATAGTTCTAAAATCCTTAATACATTTATTCTCAATTTATGGTAGCTGTAATATACTTCAGTTCTGCATTAGTTAGAATAAGGTCATATACTGAGAGGATGAGAGAACTAACATGATATAGATGCCACTGGAAGGCGCTGAGATACTACGGTGATGAGTGCAGTAAAAAGAACCTGTGCAGAACAGAATAGAAACAAATATCTTTGTCTGCCAAGAGGTCTACTGAACCACTTTTTGACTATCTGAATATTCATAGTAGAAGAACACAGAATATGCTAATGTAAATACAGTAAAGATTTTTTTCATAAATAATTCTACAGTTTGAGTCTGAGCTCAGAATTATTTTAGTAGAAAACTAGAGAGGTTAGAGGAGAGTAACTGGAGAAGAGTAATTCTTTTATACAGTGAAAGCAAGCAACCTTTGAGAGATTTTAAATCTGGTGAGAGAGTTCTGAATCATTATAGTTTAAGACTTTCTTGCATTGTCTAAAAGAGAAACTGATGGACAAGTTATTAATTGGGCAGGTTTTTTATTAAATAGGCAAGTGTTTCCCTTTCAAATGATGCTTTCTGTAATGAATTGTGATTGCTGTACAAGTTGATGTTATCCATATGCTATTTGAAAAAAAGCAATAATTATAATGAAAAAATATTTTAACTCTAAGATATTAAAACTAAACCTCAAAAGAACTGTTATAGTATCGTTCAACATAAGAAAATTCCACCCTGCATTGGTAGGGTGAAATTCTGTCCCCATTTAAGTCAATGGGAGTTTTGCCATTAACTGTAATTCACTTTTACTCTTTGTGAAGCTTTGGAGATCTATTCAAGAATGGTTCAGTCTGTGGGTAAAAATGTAACGTTTTAAATATTGCCAAGGTAGATGTGACCTAGAGTCGTATATTATGCACAGAAAGCTCCAGTTATATATATTAAAACTTTTGTTGGCTACTTTCACTTACAGATCAGATTTATCTAAGTTCTAGACATTTTGGGAAATAAAATAAAATAATGTGTTAGTTTACTTTTTCAATTACTTTTCTGTAATGTATCGGGGAACTTTACTATAGATGTACACCACATTTTAGGAAGCAGGATACCAAGATTGCATGATTTATATTAACCAGTCTTTTTATGCCATCTCAGCATTTAGATTATGGGAAAAATACAAGAAACTGGTTTCAAGTGAGATCAGGGTAGACCCCTAACATAATACATTTCAAAAGTTCTGATAAAAGTGGATTCTTCCTTCTTTCTATGTTTCATTTCAAAGTAATGCATTTAATATGCATGTCGTGTGTGTGTGTGTGTGTGTGTGTGTGTGTGTGTGTGTGTGTACACACGAAGGAAAGGAAAGGAAAAAGGAAGCAGCTCTGGTTTTAGTGGTGCTTTATCATTTCCAGTTTCTGAAATACTGGCTGCTCAAATTTTCAGGACAGAAGGGCTAATGTGTAGTTCTTGGATGCATAAACAGGAGAATGTCAAGTAGAAGTAGGGAAGTAGTATTAGCTCTGCATTTGGCACTGCTGTAACTTCTGTTGGAATATTATGACCAGTCTGGTGTCCATAATTCTAGAAGGATGTTGATAAATTGGAGAGGGCTCAGAGAAGAGCCACAAGAATGGACTGGAAAACATCCCTTGCAGTGATAGATTGCAGGAGCTCAATCTACTTATTTTAATAGTGAAAAGGCTAAGGAGTGACCTGATCACAGTTGAAAAGTACCTATGTGGGGAAATATTTGATAATGGGCTCTTCAAACTAGTATACAAAGCTATAACATTGCATACAAATATCCTGAGAGTGGTAGTTGAAGCTGGACAACTTCAGACTGGGAAAAAAAGGTACGCGCGCGCACACACACACACACACACACACACACACACACACAAAAATAGCATTGAGTAATTAACCATAAAAACAACTTAGCAAGAGTTGTGATGGATTCTCCATTTCTGGCAATTTTTAAAACAAGATGGGATGTTTTTCTAATTGATAAAATGGTTCAAATTTTAAAATCTGGTTCAAATAGGAATTATGTTGGGGAAATTTTATGGCTTGTAATATATGGGAGGTCAGGACTAGATAATCACAGTAGTCCCTTTTGGCCTTGGAATCCATGAATCCTATGTTTAGTGGTAGGTTTAATCCTGTGTCCATTGAAGTCATTGGGAGTTCTTCTGCGGGCTTCAGTTGGCACAAGGTCTGGTGCTAGGGTTCTGATTTTGCATAGACTTAAGCCCTTGTGTAACTTTATACAGTACTTCAGTTAAACTCAGTGGGACTACTCGTGTGTGTATAGTTTACTCGCATACCTATGTCTTTGCAGGATCAGAGCCTAAATGCATAATCAATGCTGCTGTTTTTTATAATTGGTATCACCTGTTACTGTGTCTTATTTCTGAGTTGCTTTTTCTCGCATGTTGAAATTGTGTTCTTGTTATTCATACCATGAATTCCTTACAACCTTCCAAACCCTGCTTCTAATGACTTGAATCTTTCATTATTTTGTGATTAATTGTGGAGCTACAAACAGTATCAAATCAAAATCCCCGTAAGGCCTCTTTTGAAAGAACTGTCTGACATTTGATTTAACTGCCCCACAAATTACTTATCTGGTGGATATGTGGTTTTTTAACATCCTGCTACATTTGGATCAAGTCCATGAAATATTTTCTGAGATATCTGAAGAACAGAAAACCTGATGGGTTACTTCGTCCCTTGCTTAGATCCAGACATTCAGAGAATCAGCAAGGCTGCATGTTGAATTAAATAAGGAATTAATTGTGCGTGCGTGTGTGTGTGTGTGTGTGTATGTATATGGATGGGTGTGTGTGTGTATATAAAAAAAATTGGTGGATGTACAGTATCACAATCTATATTTATTACAGTATAGGTTTTGGTACAGATTTCTATTATCAAAAAGTCTGATTTTTCTCTTAAATGTTTGTACATTGGTGTGACATTCTATATCTTGGGGGAGCATACTGTAACCCCCATATTCTGCCTTTTCATAGAGTCATGATCTTACCTTACAAGGCATGCTTTATATGTATCGGGGGAAAGATTGTGATCTGCTGAAATCATTTCTCTATATATGTGTATCATTAATGATATGAAGTTATGAGAATTGTGTTGTATGGTGATCAACATGCTGTAAATTGGGGAATCAGCCAGATATTAGCACCCCAGAGGCAACAGAAAGGAAAGTAACCAAAGCCCGGGCGGGATGTCAAACAACCCATCAATATCCATTGTTCAGGAAGGGAGTACAATACAATGGCTCATTTGCATGAGACCACACCAGGGGAATTGCTCAACCTTGCTTGGAGAGACTCGGCAATGCCCCCCAGACATGTCTGGACTTCTGCTCCCCAAGCACATGGACTGAAGGTATAAACAGAGAGTGGAACACATACTGGGCCATTCTCCTGCCCCCACCTTCACTGCAAGCAACTAAGACACTGTGAAGAAGACAAGATTCCAATAGAGGAGATTGGCCCAGGTTTAAGGAGCAAACCTGTATATTAAGGACTGCAATATCCAGTGGGATGAGAAAAACTGCTTAATCTAGATGTTGCCCATTCTAATAGAGTTGAGAGGTTAGCCTGTGTGCTTATATTTTCTTTTGGTAACCACTCTGACTTTTTGCCCAATACTTATAATCACTTATATTCTATCTTTGTAGTTAATAAATCTGTTTGTTCTACCTGAAGCAGTGCATTTGGTTTGAAGTGTGTCAGAGGCCCCCTTGGGATAACAAGCCTGGTACATATCAATTTCTTTGTTAAATTGATGAACTCATCATATAAGCTTGCAGTGTCTAGTGTCATTCAGTTGCACAATCCAAGGAGCAGCTTACATGCTAGAGGCTGTGCATGAACAGCCCAGGAGTAGGGGTTCTCACTGCAGAGCAGGGTAAGGCTGGCTCCCAGAGTTGAGGATTGGGGTTACCTACCAGATCACCGGTCCAGGTAACACCAGAGGGGAACATCACAACTGGTAAAGTATAACTGTAGCTATGTACAAGAAAATCATTGTGAGTGAGAAATAGATTAGCAAAGGAAGCTGTTTGCATTAGCTGTTTTTATGCATTGTTGCATGTGGTCATTTTGTAAAACAGATTTTATCCCTTGGGATCTAATAAGAGGCTACAGACTTATTTGGTTTATAAATCTGCGGAGGATATTGTTTTAGATCTCCGTAGAGAAAAGGCCAGTGAATGTCTCTTAAGTTATTGATTCCTCTATGGGAAACTATATTAAAAACTAGAAACTATAATACTATATAATCTAGGAACACGATCTATAATGTGGGTTGAGAGACAATTACAGTGTTTTATTTCCTTGTATTTTACATTTTACTGAATGCATTTCAGGAACATTTGGTTTCTGGCTCTAAATGCTATGTAAGTATTTCATGAAGCTGCACAGCAAATTACTGTGGTGTACCTGATAAAATCAGATCCTGATTTCATTCTTGAAAGTCATATTATGAGTAGCAGCTACTTTTTATTTATATATGTAAGTATGTATTAATCCATGACACAAATCAATCTTTTCAATCCCAAAGGTCAGTTTTTAAAGCTATTTGAAGACTAGGACCTTTTCTGTACTTACGTTACTTTTTAGAGTGTACTGGTTTAAAAGCTACTCTTTAGTTAAAAGTTACTCTTTATGCGTAAAATATCTAGAATTGTTGTAGATGTTTGCTTCTCATAAAAGCCTGTTGTCTGGTCTCCTTTTGAAGGAGCTGATCTTATTCTTGTCAAGTAAAGGTACTAACAAGCTTTATATTTGGACACAAGTGTTTAAAAACAGAAATATGTTTACTGTCAGTATCATTCTTGGCACTAGCTTCCCCATATACCTAATTTGATAAATATTTGCACACTTTCAGCGATCTGCTTTGGAATTCTAAATTGCTTCTACCAGCTTGTTAGGAAAGTTCTGTAGATTTTGCAAAGAGAAAGTTCCATGTCACTTTTAGATAAGTGTTTACTTCAGCAAATTAGTGTTACTTTTTGTGCCGAAAGTCTAGTTTCTTAAGTGGTTATGGTTTAGAACACAGTGAATTATATAGAGAGAAAACGTTCTTTAAAGACTAACTACAATACATATGTGGGTGGTAGGAGTTAGGATTTGTTTTGAAATAAAGTAGTCATATTTATTCCATTTGAAAAATCAAGTATTTTATGTTCAAACACATACATTGATCAGCCATTGTCTCCTGCTTCCATGAAAATTTTTGAGCTGGCTCCTCCATTTCGGTAACTTAACATTGGTGCAATACATTTTACAAATAAATGATACTTCCTTACCAGAACCATATTCAATATTCTCTTGAACAGGATTAAATCTGTTAGTAAACATCACCATGCCTTCTTGTCTCAGTCTTTCTAAGCTCCACACTGATTCAACTCCAGCTAGTATGGGATGGCAGTCTTTGGTCATCTGGCACCCTCAAATTCTAGAAATGTGTGAGAAGGGGGAGTGATCCTCAGAGAAGGAGACCCTTTCCTTCACTCTGGAGCAAGCTGGAAGTTCTAGAAAGTTCTGAGGAGGCTGAGCGCTCCTCTCAGAAGAAGCGTTGACAGTAGGGGAGTTTGATGTGCTCTGGGAAACAATGGAGTAATCCTGGATTTTGTTACGCAATAGGTCATTGAAGTCTAGGCAAAAGCCATGCCTGTTCCTCTTTCCATGAGGACATCAAGGATATCATCAGATATCAGCTTGAATCTCTTTAGGGCTAAACATTATTTTTACTGCCTCCCTGAAAGATGTTTTGAGATCTCTGAGTCATGCCTGTGTATAAAACTGAAGTCACCCATCCTGAAAGGTGGTTTTCTGATAGGAACCTGAGGATACATCATGAGCATAAAGCAACAATAGCAACAAAACAACCCAACCAAACCAAGACACTCCACTGCACCCACTTTTCCCTCTGGGAGCAGGAAGAGAGAACAAACAAAATGTGATGGGTGTAAGTCACGAAGCTTAATGCACTACTGGAAAGTGCTCTGATACTACCATGATGAACTGAATATTATAACCTATACAGAATAGGATAGAACAACATGCCATTGTGACCTCCAGTTTCTTTATCAGACAAGTGAATGAAAAAAGTCTGGGCCAACCTCTGTTTGGTTTCCAAGTTTATGTATAGTGGTGATGGTTGTTTATTATTTGTATTTCAGTAGTGTTTTAGAGTCCTTCAATGTACTGGCTTCTTTACAAATATTAGACCATTCCTGCTGGCATCTCTGCTATTAATATGCAAGTTTACAGGGCAGAGCATTCTCTGGTTAAGGGCATGATGCCAGAAAAGACAGACTCATTGCCACTCTATTCACAGGAAGAACATTTATTGGAGAGGCCTTGATTCAAGCTCATTAGAACCTCCATATTGAAAAGAGCATCTTGGTGGAGACCAAGAAATCTTCATGGTTCTCTTTCGTTCACCAGGATTGTAAATGTCCTCATGAATAGCCTTTCAGGTCTTGCCTAGTAGGACTTCTAGAACCTCATCTTGTAGCAAGAGCCCCAAGGAACGGGTTCAAAATGGCTGAGTTCAGCAAGAAGGCCAAAGAGAATTTTTCCAAAGTGAGGGATGCAAAACTCCACAGATCCATTTCTTTCACCAGCAACAGGCGGTGGGAGGGGAGAATACAAAGTGTCACTGGATACTCTTTTTATGATCTCTTTAGTTTACTTACTGGGCTTCCATTCTTCTAGATTCTCATAGGCTTGCCCAATATGCCAATTTATTTTCTGCTAGAGGAACAAGAAGCAATGGGACATGCCCTCCCCATTTGGGTATCAAAAAGTTCTTGAGGGCCAGAGCAGGAGCATTTTACAGGGATATATTTTCTACTATTTGTGGTGCCAGATAAGGGGTTCTCAATCTAGTCTTAGATCTGAAGTTCCCCAGTGCCTTCCTTTCCCTTCTACTTTGCAGCCTACAGTTTTCTCTCCTAAACATCATAAATGATATTCTAGGGTGGCTGCTACATAACTTAAGCTACCGCCCAGAACAAATTCATTATCATATATGAATCATATTATCATACCCTCTATGAACCTAGAAATTTGTTTTGCATTAAAAATAAACTTTTTGCTTTTACGTGTGCTTGTGAAAAATAAGTGCTTTGAAAATAATCCCCTCCCCCCACTATTTACTCAGCTCTACTCAGCATCTTCTAGGTGGTATTGAGCATATCTCAGGATCAAGCCTGAAGTGTCAGTACTTCTTAGTGCTTTAAGAAAGTTACTTACAGAAAAATAGAGATTTACAATGCAACTCTCTGTGTATGTGCTTATTTTTTACCAAGGACTACTGGAGAACAATGCTGTCTTTTTTTCCAGGATCTAGTGGGTTTAATTAGGCCAAATAAATACTTTCTGAGAGCATTAGATGCGATTTGCCTCATTAGCTAGAAATGCACATTTTATGGGTTCTGCTCACTTTACTGTGTTCACCAGAAAATTCAGAGTATTTCTAAATGAATGTATGTTTTTGTTAGGCAACCTTCTCTTTCCTCACATCACTATTTTACTAATGTATACTGGCTTGTTAAAATTTTTAACCTTTGGCATCATAACTGACTAGTTTAATATAAAAGTATACTTCAGAAAGTGAGGTATATATCTGGAAAGAAAGAGAAAGTGGGGAAAAAAGGGCAGGAGGGAGAGGGTGACAAAACCTCCCACAAATTATGCTCAGATATCTTGATATGTTTTCCATTAATGAAATTCTTAACTGGGGACTCTAGCTCAGGTCTTTGTGCCTCAAAGTGATAAGGTTTTGCTCACATCTCAAATTATTTTAATTCCCTTAGTATCTGTGACCCGCAGTTGAGGCATAAATGCACGTGTCCTTGTGGAAAGGTAAATTAAAAACTTCAGACAATACCCATCTAACCCTTGCTTGTCCTAGCAACTCCTTATTTCTGTATTAAGTCTTTAAAAGGATTTTATTTACTTGCTGAGATTCAGCAAGTAAAATGGCACTTACAGCATAAAATAATTTTATGCTGTATCTCCTTATTTGAATTTACTGAGTTTTTTTAAAAAAATACTGTGCTTGTGTGAGCTGCTACTGCATTATGAGATCAGAATAAAAATGATTCTGGCTGGCAAAGGAAGAGAGGTTGTTGGTTGAAAACTTGTGTGTTTTCTCTCAGGGCTACTGCACCAGATGAATGTGGACACACAAAATGTCTTTGTTGGAAAGACAGAGTATGGGGTCCAGGTCTGAGCGAGAATGTTCAGAATTAAAAACAAAAACAATGCCAAACTCCTTAATTTGTTAATATTCACCAAAAATTAGCGTAGAAGATATTTGTTCTTGAATTGGAATGAGCATTTCAAATGGAAATCTTCAGAACTTGAAATTGCTGCATGGAATACAAGAGGATCATCAATGAATAATTAAACAAGTGATAGCTAATAAAATATACAGCACATTGCTTCAAACTAAGAAATTGTAACTCTGCCTTAGGGATAAATGTTTTTCATTATTTTTTAATTGTTGCCAGTGTTGACCTTCAAGATCTTTTTCTGGCAGATAATTTGTTATGGTAAGGATGATATCACTAAGTAATTTAGCACAAGCTGCATGATGCAAATAGTTTCCTAATATTATAGAATGCTGATGTGGTAAGAGTTTGTTTTCTTAGGCACTGGCTCTCCATGTTTCTGGACCCCCCCCTTCGGATCATACCTTAAAAGAACACTTCTGCTTTAGCTTTGCAGGACAATGACTGTAGATAAATATAGTAGCAAGCATTAACAGTATCCTTGGGATTTTATGACAGGTTCTGAAAAAGAACAGTTGACTCGCATTTAAAAAATATTACTGTACTGTAAAGTCTCAGTATGATTCTTGGCTCCTGGTAATATTTGTGTCATATCGAAAACAAATAATGACTTTCCTTATTTGGTTGGTTCATGAAAGCATCTATATAGTTTGTAAGTTTTCTCCACACTGAAGTGAATGTCTGTGGTGTCTGAGGTTCCAGAGCCTGTATTCAAGAAATTGAGTGTTGTTAAATTTAGCTAGTTATATACTGTAACTCTGTGTTATGATTTCAGTGTTTGCACAGGTAGGTGCTAAAAATATATATTAAGTAAATATCAAATATTGCCATGATTAATATTTACAAATCTTACTCTGAATTTGCAGCAATTAAGTATATCGTTGATCAAGTAGCCCATACACCTGCTTAATGGGGGAGATGCACGGTTTCCACATGTGCATGTGTTCATTTAGGATATTTTTTGGTGTTTGTGTGTGGCTGCTTTTAATCCTGCCGTTCAGTTGCCTCAGTTTTTGGGCTAAAATATTTGGCCTGTTCTATCTTCATAAATTCAAACAAACTGAAGACTAATGATTGTTGATATGAGAGAGATTCTTGCTCACATTACTGCCGAAAGATGAAGTCTAGCACTTTTCACCAATATTAATGATGTGAAGTAATAGCATTAAAATTTAATATAATTATTTCTTTGGATTTTCATTTTAATCTTTACTACAAACAAAGACTAGACATGGGCCTGAGAAATATGCTATGCATATTTTTGGATCAAAATTTTACCTACCACTGATGATTATCTAATGAGGAAAGTCTGCTAGATACAAAATACCTAGTTTTTATTCTACTGTTGTACATTGTTTCTTTTTTTTAATTGTTACTGCAGAAGACTCACATTCATTTGGTCTTCAATAATTTGTAGACCCAATAATTTTACAAGCAATTCCCCTGCTCATTTGTGTTTTTTAAAAATGAGGTTTTTTTCTATATGCAGCTTGATGTCAGAAGCAGACCTGTCACTCAAACTCACAAGTTAGTCTCATGTTCTGGAGGGAGTTCAAAATTGTTCTGCTTCCCCACAACAACAATAATGTTTATGCTCTTTTCCCAAAATTTCCATTGGGGATATATCATGATTTATTTAAATTAAGTATACAATCCTGGTGATTGCAACCAATACATGTATTTTATCACTATTGTAGCAAAAACAAGTGCCCACTATACAAGTGACTGAAAGGAACAAAAGGATTTTTTCAAAGAAATAGAACGACATGCTTCCTATATTAGGTTATCAGCTGAACTATTTGGAAAAAGATGAATTAAAATAAACTAGTTAAAATCACTGATATACGTTAACTTTTATAAATTTATAGATGTATTCTGTGACTCATAATTTCTTTACTATGTTCCCTTATTTTCATGCAATGCTCTTTTACTCTAACACCTGGATATTCCCATGGAGGGGAGGACTTGCTCCTGAGTAACATGTCTGGTTCTATTTCTGCATGGAGAAGGGAAAACAGCAGGATTTTTGAACATAAAAACTGGAAGAAAACAAAAGAATAGAAGTGTTGTTTTTTTTGTTTTAAAGTTGAGCCATATGTTCAATTACAGTCTAGTCCTTTCTGAGCTACACATGGCACAAAGCAGCCACATTCTGTCTGCAAGTGGCCAGTGAAGAATTTCCCTGGCCCCTGGGAACTACTCCACTGGTATAAAATAATCGGAGCTAGCCCCTGAGCCAGCCATCACACTTCCTGTTCTGACATAGGAGGTGTGTGGGGTGGTGGAGGGGGTATGTTGAAGGGCAGGGAGTTCAAGTTCGCTTGCTTTGAGGGATGTCTTAATGTATTTTGCAGGTGAATATGCAAATTGCTACTTTTAGTCATAATCAGTTTAGTGACCTCCACTAATCTCTCTCTGTGTGGTTAGAGAATAAATACATTTTTAAAATGATCTTTCATGTAAGATGTAAAAACTGAAATCTTAGCTACTTGTGCTTATTAAAGAGACTGGCTCTTTTCTCATGACCAGAGTGTTCTCATACCAACTTGCAATGTGGGAAATTCCATTTACTTTTCACTCAATTTCCCCCACTTCCCTGCAGTTTAAATTAGATGCAGGGAAAAGATGCCCTAATCTACACTCAGTTAAACCTAAACTCATGCTTTGTATTGCTGTATGCCATCAGATGGGTTAAACAGTTACTCTATTTAGTCTTAGAGGTGGCTGTATTTCAGTAATAGATTAAGTGAATCCTCTGTGTAATTTGTACGTTGTCTTAAATATACAAAATGTTTAGAGTTGTTCTGATAAATTGACAGTATTTTGAAAAAGGAGGCAGTCCTGGTCAGTGACCCCAGTTAACTGCCTTTTTCTCTCTCAGTGCTCATATCTTGCAGGCGTCTTAACATATTTGTCATGACATGGGTTGCACCTGTTGAAAAGAAGATATACAGCTGAGTGATATCAGCTTACTGTAGGTAATGGAGGCTGTATTGTGTCATTACCTCTTCTATAATTTTCATGTAGATATTGCAGCAGGAGAAGGAGATGGATAGATACATGTGGGACTCTGCATGTTAAGCAGTTCCCATGATCACTGTTTCTAGATCTTGTTTGAGAGGAATGAATGAAGCCATTTGTAATTCTGTGCTGGCTATTTCTGCTATATCGGGTGTTGGTCACCAGCACCTTGTGGAAAGACTCTGTCAAAAGCTAAAATGTGGGGTGGTAATGGAGGATGGACATTCTAACCATTGCCACGAGGAGGTCATGAGACCCCCTATTCATTGTCAAGAGGTTATGCATAAACAAGTCACCTCAGCAAAAGAAGAACCTGAATGTAACAGGTCCTCAAGGGGATGGCTACACAGTAGCGTAAGCATAGAGTTAGTGGGACTCAAGTCAGCTGACCCATGTAAGGGAACCCTGGGCTTGAGTGTCTACGTTGCATTTTAACCCTAGATTAAGGATTATCTGACCTGTGCTCGAACCTAGGGCTCTAGCATCTCAGTGCACAGACTGAGTCAAAGTAACCCTGTCCCAGAGTGCCTAGCACACCACCAACACCCAGTGTTGACACTGTAGCCCTATGAATGTGTTGCACTGTGGGGAAAATGCTTCTTCCCACCCTGTTTCCTAAATGTGGTGGTGCTATTGATGAGACTCATAAGGAGCACGTAAGTACATAAACTGGATAATTAGCTCATTTCATGGTTGTCTAAGAAGAATGACTGCAGTTTGAGAAGGCTTTTGAACTTCTATTTTATCTAAGAATTGGGCTCTCCACTTCTAGGTTGAGTCATGTTGGCTGGAAAATGCCCATGTGCACCTGTTCTGAAGATAATTAGCACATCGGTCTCCCGGGCTGTCAAACTAGTAAAATGAAACTTTGCAATTCTTAGTTTTTAAAATGGGATGTTCAATGAAGCTGTTTTTGATTAGTTGATTTTTTTATTTATTTATGTCTGTTTTTGAAGCTTGACATATAATGTAGGTTTGGGAGGAAAAACCTAACCACAGCCTTGCCTGTCTGCTGCCAGCTGCAGCGAGGTGAAGTGCATCCCCAGGGCTTGGGGTGCACTGTGCTTCAGCACCCCTTGGGATCCCTTATCCTTGCCTCCCAGGGTATGACAGGGGCACGGATAAGGGATCCCTGGGAGACTGTGTGGGGAAGTTTTGGGGCTGACTCCCACTCACCGTCTTCACAGTGTACGTTGCTTAGGCACCTAGGCACACACAGCCCAAGGGAGGGCAGGAAAGGCCCAGGAGCAAGGGCTAGCGAATGGAGCCGAGACCAAATGGTAACCCTGCAGGGAGGGTCAGTGGCAGAGCTCCTGGCTTAGTAAGACTGGGTAGGGATGACTTCCAATATCCCGGTAGCCAGGAGCTGCCTCCTGCCTCTCAGCTTTGCTGTGTGCTCTGGGCAAACTGTGCAGCAATAATGAGTAATCCGGAGCTGGAGCTGCAAAAGACTATGGGGAAGTTTTGGGGCTCGCTCCCATTCATCGCCCTGACAATGCATGCTGCCTGTGTGTCCCTGCAAAATGCAGCCCTGGGAAGGACAGGAGGGGGGACAGAAAGCAGAGCAGGGACCAAGTGGCTGCCCTGAAGGGAGGGGGAGTAGCCAGGGTGTTTGGGATCATTGCTTCTCCGGCGATGCTGAACAGAGCTGCCAGCCTTTTAGTTATCTACTGGTACACATGGTCATTCTTTGTGCTTTTGCTGAAGTCCAAAGTTTTACTGGTCTCACAACACAGATTCACCAAAATCTGGTTGTGCTCTTGTGACCAGGAAGCACCTTTCTCTGCAGTTGGTCTCCATTGAAAACCCCAGCAGGCTCTAAGATTGCCAACTTTCTACTTGCACAAAACTGAATACCCTTGCCCTGCCCCTCCTCTGAGGGTTCACCCCTGCCCTACCCCTTCTCCAAGGACCCCCTGCTCACTCCATCTCCCCCCCACCCCATCTCTTGCTCTCCCCCAACCTCCCTCAGTCACTCATTTTCACCAGGCTGGCTCCGGGGTTGGGGGTACAGGAGGGGGTGAGAGCTCCAGCTGCGGGCTTGGATGGGACCAGAAATGAAGCATTCAGTGGATGGGCAGGGGGCTGGGGTATGGGAGAGGGTCTGGGGTCTGGGGTTGGGATGCAGATTCTGGAATGGGTCCAGAAATGAGTGGTTCAGAATGCAGGAGGGGGGCTCTAGGCTGGGGCTGAGGGGTTTGGAGCATGGGAGGGGTATCAGGGCTGGGGCAGTGAGTTGGGGTGTGGGAGGGGGTGCAGGTGGCTCCCAGAAGCAGCGGAATGTCCCCCCTCTGGGTCCACAGGCACTGCCCCCGCAGCTCTCATTGGCTGCAGTTCTGAGCCAATGGGAGCTGGGAAACCAGTGCTTAGGGCAGGGACAGTGCGCGGAGTCCCCTGGCTGCCCCTAAGCCTAGGAGCTGGAGGGGGGACATGTCACTGTTTCTGGGAGCCACATGGAGCCATGGCAGACAGGGAGCCTGCCTTAGCCCTGCTGTGCCACCGACCAGACTCTTAGTGGCCTGGTCAGTGATGTTGACTGGAGCCGCCAGGGTCCCTTTTCGAGCAGGCATTCGGTTGAAAACCGGATGCCTGGCAACCTTAGCAGGGTCTGTGATAGTGTGCTTGCACACCAGTGTTCAGTAGACACTGGGTTAATGCTGACTTGAGCTGCTGCCATTTGAAAAGGCAGGTGTGGCTTCAGGTTGCAATAAAGTGCACTTGACTGCACCAAAGATTGTTGGCATAACGAGGACTAAGGAAGTTGCCCCAAGGAACTCTGGGTTACATTCAGAAGCCAGGGATGCGTGCACACAGGAAAGCAATAGGGCTTGGACCCTAGGTCCCAGCTTAACATGGACTCGAACCCTCCAGTTTTGCAGGGTTCTCGGACCCTATGTTTGAGCCCTAGGTAAGCACAATTGGTGTGTGGTCATGGGTGGTTAGGTTTGAGCCTGGGCTTACATTGCTGCATAGACATACTCTTAAAGGCTCCTAGTGCTCTCTTTTTATGAAGTGTGCTGCTTTCCATTCCAACCACATCTTTGTGGTTTTATCTGCAGAGGCTATTCATTCATGGTCAGAACAGGAAGTGCATCATTCCCCTGAAGCAAGGCCTTCCAAGTCCTCCAAAGTATGCATAAAACCTTCTGTAGAACATTCTTCTCTAAAGAACCCAGATGTTGACTGAAAAGGAACTTGCCGTTTTATTAATTTCAAACCAAAATTTATCAGGTATTAGAATTATAAATACTGTCATTAGATTCAGAAATATTAAGTTTACCCCTCAAGAGGTACTACTGAGACTAGGCAATACTTAAATAATGAATGCAAAACCACAAAGCATGCAACAATTTTAATTCTTGCATGAAAACATACTACAGTTTAAATAAAAAAAAAAGGGGAGTGTAAGATCAGTAACTAGTTATGTAGTGGAAGTGGAGTATTGAATTTACTTTTAATACCAGTGGAAAACATTTAAGTGTGTTAGACACCTTTTTAAAGTTATAGAGCTTGGGGAAATAATCCCTAGGGAAGAAAATGTGGTATTTTTTTTCAAGTTTACAAATCGGAGATTTGGCACAGAAAGGAAGATATATTATAAATGCATTCCAGATCAAGTAAAGATTACACCAGTAATCAATTCTGACAGAAAAATATGACAGCCGTTTCCTGTCAATTAAGTTTAAACACAAAACTTGGCTAGAGACAATTGGCTTTTCTTAGTTTATGATTGGTTGATAAGGCAGCAGTTGAATTAAGAAAGAAAACTAGTATGGCACAGTGACATTTACAGCTATTAAGAGTTTTACTAATCAAGCAACCACAGTTTCAAGGATGGTGTCTTTTAGCAAAAGATTAAGAACCAAAAGAGCAAATTTTCCACCAAAATACAGACATGGGAGAGAGACAACGAAGGAAAAGGGGGAAATATTTTTGACATCAGTAGTCTTTTTACTCTTCCTCAGAGATGTCCCACTAGTAGGATACAAGTATTGGTTATCAGTGTCTGAAGTATTCAAAATATCTTCTAAGTGAAGCGAGTCCTGGAAATGATCTCACCTTATAAATAGGTGAGTATGT